>NC_137004.1:10209759-10222259 GCF_032717465.1 Coenobita brevimanus | reverse complement strand
TTGTTTCTGAAGCCTATAGAGTAAAATTTAGGACAACTTATAAGCAAGATAAGCAATCCCATCTTGAGAAAGCAAAAATCAAAGAAGATCTGTTAGAGCAGTGGTTAAATTCTAATAATGTAAATTCTGATTTTGATAAATTTAAGCAGATGATTTTGCTGGAGGACTTGAAAAGGTGTATTAATAAAGATGTAAACCTATATCTTGATGAGAAAAGAATAGATAATTTGTCTGATGCTGCAGTTTTAGCTGATGAATATTTTCTCACTCACAAGAGATATTCAAAAAAAGAAAGAAAATCTGAGAGTAAGTACGTTGCCTCTACTCAGAGTACAGGTAACAGGAAAGAGCATAAAGATGATGTTTCTCAGGATATAAATACCACCTCCACCTCTAGATTTCAGAAAAGTAAATGTACTTATTGTAGTAAGCTTGGTCATACTACGGAGAAATGTTTCAGGAGACAGCGTGATGAGAACAAAAAGGAGTCTTTAAATATTCAGTCCATTGGTCTAGTGTCCACCCTTGAGAGTTCCCAGAATTCTTTAACAGAGTTAACTGAACCTGCTTTGAGGGGTAATTTATATTCTCATGATGGAGCTCCTCTTTCGAGCAGTAACGTGGGTGACACTCTCAAGAGTTTATGTGCTAATTTCCTGTCCGATGGTTTTCTCAGTCCTCTGGACAATAATGACAGGAAATCAGTTAAAATATATCGTGATACAGGTGCTAGCCAATCCCTTATGCTGACCAGTGTTCTAGGCTCTAATGTTAATTCATCTGATGAAACTGTAATCTTACAAGGTGTAGGGAATAATTACTTCTCTGTCCCTATGTGCAGAGTGAATTTAGAGTCTGGTTTTGTTAATGGTTCCGTTAAGGTTGGGTTGGTTGAGACACTCAATGTCAGGTGTAACTTTCTTACTTGGAAATAATATTGGTGGAAGTCAAGTGTGTCCAGCTCCTCAGTTGTCTAGTGAGACATTGACTGCGACCCAGGATTGTGATGTCCCTGATGTGTTCTCTGCATGTGCTGTCACTAGGGCTAAGTCTAAAGTTACTGGTGACTTAGAGGATAATGATGATGATGATGTTATCCTAGCTGAACCTTTCCTTGCTAATTCGGACCACTCACCAGATGAGGCAGTACCCAGTAGTGTTGATAATTTGTCTCGTCAAGAGTTGGTTGAGTTGCAGGTTGCTGACCCTGAGTTGAAATGTCTAGCTAACTCTGCTTGCAGTGAGGAAGAGTCAGATGGTGCTTCTACTTGTTATTATATAAAGTCAGGAGTACTTATGAGGAAGTGGAGACCCCCAACAGCATCAGCCGACTGTGAATGGGAGGTTGTACATCAAGTTGTCATCCCTCGTGTTTGTAGGCAGGATATCATTAGCGTGGCTCATGATTCCAGAGTGGCTGGACACCTTGGAGTGAGGAAGACTGTGGCACGCATTATAAAACTCTTCTACCGGCCAGGTATCTTCAGAGATGTTTCCTGATATTGTAAGTCTTGACACACCAGTCAAGTTGTGGGGAAGTGTAATCAGACCGAAAAGGTTGCACCTCTAGTTCCCATTCCTCCTTTTGAGGAGCATTCACCCGTGTGTTGGTGGATATTGTGGGCTCTCTTCCTAAGGCTTCTTCAGGATTTTCTTTTGTGTTGACCCTGATTGATATGGCTACTCGTTATCCTGAAGCCATTCCACTTAGAAATATCTCAGCAAAGAACGTGGTTAAGGAAATGCTAGGGTTCTTCACCAATTTTGGTCTGCCCAAGGAGGTACAGTCAGACCGGGGAAGTAATTTCATGTCAAATGTTTTCAAGCAGTCTCTGAAAGAGTTGGGCATCACCCAGATCATGTCTTCAGCTTACCATCCCCAGACCCAAGGAGCGTTGGAGAGAGATCATCAAACACTCAAATCGATGCTCAGGAAATACTATTTGGAACATCAGAAAGACTGGGATAAAGGTCTTCCATTCGTTGTATTTGCAGCAAGAGAATCTCCAAATGAATTACTGGGCTTCTCACCCTTTGAACTACTGTTTGGCCATGAAGTAAGAGGACCCCTTAAGCTACTCAAGGAATGCTGGCTGTCGGAGGAAGATGACGTCAACCTCCTGGAGTATGTGATGAAGTTCATGGAACGGCTGTCCACTGCTTTACACCTGGTGAGAGAGAATTTAGGAGCTGCTCAGGAGAAGATGAAGACTTGGTATGATAAGAAGTCCAGGTTTCTCCACTTTCAGCCAGGAGATCAGGTTTTGATTTTGCTACCGGTGCATGGGAACCTCTTCAAGTCAAGTTTAGTGGTCCTTATTTCCTGGAGAAGAAACTCAATGATGTCAACTATGTCATCGCCACACCAGTTCATAGAAAGAACAAGCAACTTTGTCACATCAACATGCTAAAGTTATATCACAGGCGGGACGAAAATAACCCAGTCTGCACTGTAGCTGTTCCACCCGAGTCTGCAAGTGAAGCTCTCCCATGCAGTATGAGCCTGAGTGATAGTTTGGGGAAGAATCCTGAAATCATGAATGATCTCCAGACTAAGCTTTCTCATCTAGCTCCCGAGGAAAGGCAGGAGTTTTCGGCATTACTGCAGGAGTACCCGCAAGTGTTCCGTGACACTTCAGGAAGAACCACTGTTTTGATGCATGATGTCGATGTTGAAGACGCATAGCCAATTAAACTGCCTCCTTACCGTGTGAACCCAGTGAAAGTTCCTCTCATCCAGAAGGAGCTTGGCTACCTGTTGGACCACAAGATGATTGAGCCCTGTCAGAGCGAGTGGAGTTTTCCTGTCACTCTAGTCCCTAAGCCAGGTGGGTCACAGCGGCTTTGCATCGACTACAGACGTGTTAATCAGATAACCAAAACAGACCCTTACCCTCTCCCTCGCGTGGAAGATTGCATAGATAAGATCGGAAAGGCTAGGTACATAAGTAAGTTTGATTTGTTAAAGGGATACTGGCAAGTACCTATGACTGAACGTGCTAGGGAGATCTCATGTTTTGTAACACTAGGAAAGACGTTTGCATGTTCTGTAATGCCATATGGTATGAAGAATGCACCAGCCCCTTTCCAGAAGCTCATGAATGTTGTAACAGAGGGTTTGGCAGGGTGTGTTGTTTATCTTGATGATGTATTAATCTTCAGTGACAACTGGAAAGATCACCTATGCCATGTCAGTAAATATCTTGAGCATTTGGTTCAGGCTAATCTTGTAGCTAATTTATCAAAGTGTGAGTTTGGTCAAGCTAAAGTTCAGTACCTTGGGTACGTAATTGGTGATGGACATGTTGCACCACCAGGAGCTAAGGTTCAGCTTATAAGTGATCTTCCCAGACCTAAAAGTAGGAAAGAGTTACAAAGATTTTTGGGAATGGTAGGTTATTACAGGAGATTTGTTCTTAACTTTTCAATTCTTGTATCACCACTTACAGACCTACTGAAAAAGGGAGTTAAATTTGTCTGGACCGATAACTGTGAATCCTCTTTCAGTAAACTTAAATCTATCCTATTAAGTCAGCCAGTGCTCGCTACTCCAAATTTTGCTAAGCCTTTTAAGATGGCTGTTGACGCAAGTGATACAGGAGCTGGGGCTGTTTTGCTGCAAGATGATGATCAGGGTATTGAACACCCTGTATCTTATTACAGTAAGAAGTTCACTTCACCTCAAAAGAACTACTAAACTATTGAGAAAGAGCTTTTGGCCTTGATTTTGGGTTTACAGCATTTTTCATTTTATTTATGTTCTGGTTTTGACCCCATAATCATTTTTACCGATCATAACCCACTGAAATTCCTTAGTAAGTTTAAAGATAAAAATCAGAGATTGACAAGATGGAGTCCACTTCTTCAGGAGTATTCATTAGACATACATGTCAAGGGGAAAGAAAATGTTATTGCAGATTGCTTATCTAGACTTTAGACAGATTGTTTTAGAGTAATAAGAAATTTCATTTCTAAATTTCTTTTTCTTTGTGGGGAGGTGTTACATAGCCTATGATTTCATCATCCCTTGTATAATTCTAACTTATGATACAGTCTTGTTCATGACTGCATCATCCTTTGTATGATCCTTATGTACAGTATGCTGCATGTTTGTTCATGATTCGCCACGTGGCTTCCATAGTGACCAGGCTTGCGTGTTCTACCTCACTCCCCCTTTCTCCCTCTTATAGTAGAGTAAGTCGTTCTTTCTGATGTTCAGAGCAGGATTGTCAACTCTTTGTCCCCTATGCTTTCCTTAGCGCGTCCTTCTTACAAGTTGAATCTAGCTCTGCCGGCCCCTATATAATGAGCTCAGTCTCTGCATTAGTTGCCACTTTGATCTACTCCTCAATCTGTTCACATCTCTGTCCTCCCCTGTATAGTATATTATCATTTTTGTGAGTGCTCAGGAAGTCTCCAGCCATCTAGCTGCTGTATAATTTGAGTATAAGTGTTATTACCATTTTTCTTGTACTGTATAGCTTAAGGCATTAATTCGTAAGCCCGGTAAAGTTTTTATGATTTATATTGGTTCCATACTGTCAGCCAGTTTTAGTAATATTTTGTATCTATAATAATATTATATTTTGCTTTAACTGAGCATTATCCGGTTTTCTCAGGGCTGACTTAGATAAATTTGCCCTTGCTAATTTCGCATTAATAGAGGCTATTACAGTTAACCATATATGTAACCTGTTTTGTCATTATATTATCCTTATGAGTCCTGAATCTTTAGTTGTTAGTTTGAGCATTAAACTTTAACTTGTAATTTTACCTAAGTTTTTTGTTTAGAACCTGGAACCTTGCGGGACAGTAATGACTTTAGTATTCTCACTTGAAGTGTTCATTCTCTCTGTTCCGTAACATTAATTTGGCGACCTCTTATCAGGATATTATCATAAGGATATTGCTTGATATTTTGTGACTGTGATTTATTCATGATGTCTACTGTTACTACTCTTGATGAAGCCAAAGATTTTTGTCAAATGTGCAAACAGTGTGTGATGTAGAAAACAGAACAAAGAGTGAACTTAAGCTTGTTGCTCAACAATTGGGAATTCCTTTTCGCTCTCATCATTCTAAAGATCAAATTCTTAGCATGATTAATGAAAGCTTGTTTAATGTAACTCCTCCAGATGAGCAAACGCAGATTGAAATAGCTAAGTTACAGCTAGCCCTGCAGGTGGCTCGTGCTAAAGAGGCTGAGTTTCAGGCTCATGCTAAGGAGGCTGAGTTTCAGGCACGTGCTAAGGAGGCTGAATTTCAGACTCGTATTCAGGATTCACAGGCACACGCTCGGGCACAAATTGAACTTGCTAGGATTCAGGCAGACCATGAGTATCGCATGAAACACGGTGGAACTGGATCATCTAGCTCTGATGATTTTGATGTGGCTAAAAATGTTAAACTTGTCCCTCCTTTTAATGAATCTGATTTAACAAAGTATTTTCAGTTGTTTGAGAGGGTAGCTACAGGTTTTAATTGGCCAAAAAAGTATTGACCAGTACTCCTTCAGAGTGTTCTCACCGGTAAAGCTCAAGTAACTTATGCATCTTTGCCTCAGGATCAATCTGATAATTATGATGTAGTTAAGAGCTTGATTCTTAAGACCTATGAGCTTGTTTCTGAAGCCTATAGAGTAAAATTTAGGACAACTTATAAGCAAGATAAGCAATCTCATGTTGAGAACGCAAAAATCAAAGATGATCTGTTAGAGCAGTGGTTAACTTCTAATAATGTAAATTCTGATTTTGGTAAATTTAAGCAGATGATTTTGCTGGAGGACTTCAAAATGTGCATTAATAAAGATGTAAGCCTATATCTTGATGAGAAAAGAATAGATAATTTGTCTCATGATGCAGTTTTAGCTGATCAATATTTTCTCACTCACAAGAGATATTCAAAAGAAAAAAGGAAAGCTCAGAGTAAGTACGTTTTCTCTACTCAGAGTACAGGTAACAGGAAAGAGAATAAAGATGATGTTTCTCAGGAAGTAAATACCAGCTCCACTTCTAGATTTCAGAAAAGTAAATGTACTTATTGTTGTAAGCTTGGTCATACTACGGAAAAATGTTTCAGGAGACAGCGTGATGAGAACAAAAAGGAGTCTTTAAATATTCAGTCAATTGGTCTAGTGTCCACCCTTGAGAGTTCCCAGAATTCCTTAACAGAGTTAACTGAACCTGCTTTGAGGGGTAATTTAAATTCTCATGATGGAGCTCCTCTTTTGAGCAGTAATGGGGGTGACACTCTCAAGAATTCATGTGCTAATTTCCTGTCCGATGGTTTTGTCAGTCCTCTGGACAATAATGACAGGAAATCAGTTAAAATATATCGTGATACAGGTGCTTACCAATCCCTTATGCTGACAAATGTTCTAGGCTCTAATGTTAATTCCTCTGATGAAACTGTAATTTTACAAGGTGTAGGGAATAATTACTTCTCTGTCCCTCTGTGCAGAGTGAATTTAGAGTCTGGTTTTGTTAATGGTTCCGTTATGGTTGGGTTGGTTGAGACACTCCCAATGTCAGGTGTAACTTTCTTACTTGGAAATGATATTGGTGGAAGTTAAGTGTGTCTAGCTCCTCAGTTGTCTAGTGAACCAGTGACTGCGACCCAGGATTGTGATGTCCCTATGTGTTCTCTGGATGTGCTGTCACTAGGGCTAAGTCTAAAGTTACTGGTGACTTAGAGGATAATGATGATGATGATGTTATCCTAGCTGACACTTTCCTTGCTAATTTGGACCACTCACAAGATGAAGCAGTACCCCGTATTGTTCATAATTTGTCTCGTCAAGAGTTGGTTGAGTTGCAGATTGCTGACCCTGAGTTGAAATGTCTAGCTAACTCTGCTTGCAGTGAGGAAGAGTCAGCTGGTGCTTCTACTTGTTATTATATAAAGTCAGGAGTACTTATGAGGAAGTGGAGACCCGCAACAGCATCAGCCGACTGTGAATGAGAGGTTGTACATCAAGTTGTCATCCCTCGTGTTTGTAGGCAGTATATCATTAGCGTGGCTCACGATTCCAGTTTGGCTGGACACCATGGAGTGAGGAAGACTTTGGCACGCATTATAAAACACTTCTACTGGCCAGGTATCTTCAGAGATGTTTCCTGATATTGTTAGTCTTGTCACACCTGTCAAGTTGTGGGGAAGTGTAATCAGACCGAAAAGGTTGCACCTCTAGTTCCCATTCCTCCTTTTGAGGCGCATTCACCCGTGTGTTGGTGGATATTGTGGGCCCTCTTCCTAAGACTTGTTCAGGATTTTCTTTTCTGTTGACCCTGATTGATATGGCTACTCGTTATCCTGAAGCCATTCCACTAAGAAATATCTCAGTAAAGAACGTGGTTAAGGAAATGCTAGGGTTCTTCACCAAGTTTGGTCTGCCCAAGGAGGTACAGTCAGACCGGGGAAGTAATTTCATGTCAAATGTTTTCAAGCAGTCTCTGAAAGAGTTGGGGATCACCCAGATCAGCTTACCATCCCCAGACCCAAGGAGCGTTGGAGAGAGATCATCAAACACTCAAATCGATGCTCAGGAAATTATGTTTGGAACATCAGAAAGACTGGGATAAAGGTCTTCCATTCGTTGTATTTGCCGCAAGAGAATCTCCAAATGAATTACTGGGCTTCTTACCCTTTGAACTACTGTTTGGCCATGATGTAAGAGGACCCCTTAAGCTACTCAAGGAATGCTGGCTATAGGAGGAAGATGATGTCAACCTCCTGGAGTATGTGATGTAGTTCAAGGAACGGCTGTCCACTGCTTTACACCTGGTGAGAGAGAATGTAGGAGCTGCTCAGGAGAAGATGAAGACTTGGTATGATAAGAAGTCCAGGTTTCTCCACTTTCAGCCAGGAGATCAGGTTTTGATTCTGCTACCAGTGCATGGGCAACCTCTTCAAGTCAAGTTTAGTGGTCCTTATTTCCTGGAGAAGAAACTCAGTGATGTCAACTATGTCATCGCCACACCAGATCGTAGAAAGAACAAGCAACTTTGTCACATCAACATGCTAAAATAATATCACAGGCGGGACGAAAATAACCCAGTCTGCACTGGAGCTGTTCCACCGAGTCTGCAAGTGAAGCTCTCCCATGCAGTATAAGCCTGAGTGATAGTTTGGGGAAGAATCCTGAAATCATGAATGATCTCCAGACTAAGGTTTCTCATCTAGCTCCCGAGGAAAGGCAGGAGTTTTCGGCATTACTGCAGGAGTACCCGCAAGTGTTCCGTGACACTTCAGGAAGAACCACTGTGTTGATGCATGATGTCGATGTTGGAGACGCAAAGCCAATTAAACTGCCTCCTTACCGTGTGAACCCAGTGAAAGTTCCTCTCATCCAGAAGGAGCTTGGCTACCTGTTGGACCACAAGATGATTGAGCCCTGTCAGAGCGAGCAGAGTTCTCCTGTCACTCTAGTCCCTAAGCCAGGTGGGTCACAGCGGCTTTGCATCGACTACAGGCGTGTTAATCAGATAACCAAAACAGACACCCTCTCCCTCGCGTGGAAGATTGCATAGATAAGATCGGAAAGGCTAGGTACATAAGTAAGTTTGATTTGTTAAAGGGATACTGGCAAGTACCTATGACTGAACGTGCTAGGGAGATCTCATGTTTTGTAACACTAGGAAAGACTTTTACATGTTCTGTAATGCCATATGGTATGAAGAATGCACCAGGCACTTTTCAGAAGCTCATGAATGTTGTAACAGAGGGTTTGGCAGGGTGTGTTGTTTATATTGATGATGTATTAATCTTCAGTGACAACTGGAAAGATCACCTATGCCATGTCAGTAAATATCTTGAGCATTTGGTTCAGGCTAATCTGGTAGCTAATTTATCAAAGTGTGAGTTTGGTACGTAATTGGTGATGGACATGTTGCACCACCAGGAGCTAAGGTTCAGCTTATAAGTGATCTTCCCAGACCTAAAAGTAGGAAAGAGCTACAAAGATTTTTGGGAATGGTAGGTTATTACAGGAGATTTGTTCTTAACTTTTCAATTCTTGTATCACCACTTACAGACCTACTGAAAAAGGGAGTTAAATTTGTCTGGACCAATAACTGTGAATCCTCTTTCAGTAAACTTAAAGCTATCCTATTAAGTCAGCCAGTGCTCGCTACTCCAAATTTTGCTAAGCCTTTTAAGATGGCTGTTGATGCAAGTGATACAGGAGCTGGGGCTGTTTTGCTGCAAGAGGATGATCAGGGTATTGAACACCCTGTATCTTATTACAGTAAGAAGTTCACTTCATCTCAAAAGAACTACTCAACTATTGAGAAAGAGCTTTTGGCCTTGATTTTGGGTTTACAGCATTTTTCAATTTATTTGTGTTCTGGTTTTGACCCCATAATCATTTATACCAATCATAACCCATTGAAGTTCCTTGGTAAGTTTAAAGATAAAAATCAGAGATTGGCAAGATGGAGTCTACTTCTTCAGGAGTATTCATTAGACATACAACTTGTCAAGGGGAAAGAAAATGTTATTGCAGATTGCTTGTCTAGACTTTAGACATTGTTTTAGCCTATTAAGAAATTTCCTTTGTAAATGTCTTGTTCTTTGTGAGGAGGTGTTACATAGCCTATGATTTCATCATCCCTTGTATAATTCTAACTTATGATACAGTTTTGTTCATGATTGCATCATCCTTTGTATAATTCAAATGTACAGTATGCTGTATGTTTGTTCACGATTTGCCACATGGCTTCCATAGTGACCAGGCTTACGAGTTCTACCTCACTACCCCCTTCTCCCCCATATAGTAGAGTAAGTCGTTATTTCTGTTGTTCAGATCAGGATTGTCAACTCTTTGTCCCCTATGCCTTCATTTGCGCATCCTTCTTACAAGTTGAATCAAGCTCTGCCGGCCCCTATATAATGAGCTCAGTCTCTGCATTAGTTGCCACTTAGATCTACTCCTCATTCTGTTTACATCTCTGTCCTCCCCTGTATAGTATATTACTATTTTTCTGAGTGCTCCGGAAATCTCCAGCAATCTAGCTGCTGTATAATTTGAGTATAAGTGTTATTACCATTTTTCTTGTACTGTATAGCCTAAGGTTTTAATTCGTAAGCCCGGTAAAGTTTTTATTATTCATATTGGTTCCATACTGTCAGCCAGTTTTAGTAATATTTTGTATTTATAATAATATTATATCTTGCTTTAACTGAGCATTAACCGGTTTTCTCATTTTATCAGGGCTGACTTAGATAAATTTGCTCTTGCTAATTTCGTGTTAATAGAGGCTATTACAGTTAACCATATATGTAACCTGTTTTGCCATTATATTATCCTTATGAGTCCTGAATGTTTAGTTCTTAGTTTGAGCATTAAACTTTAACTTGTAATTTTACCTAAGTTTTTTGTTTTGAACCTGGAACTTTGCGGGACAGTAGTGATTTTAGTATTCTCACTTGAAGTGTTCATTTTCTCTCTCTGTTCCGTAACATATATATATATATATATATATATATATATATATATATATATATATATATATATATATATATTATATATATATATTTTTATATATATTATATATATATATATATATATATATATATATATATATATATATATATATATATATATATATATATATATATATATATATATATATTAGATATATATAAATATATTGTATATATATATTTATATATATATTTATATATATATATTATATTTATATTATATATATATTATATATATATATATATATATATATATATATATATATATATATGTATATATATTTTGTATATATATATTTATGTATATATATTTTATATATAAATTATACATATATAATATATATCTATCTATCTATCTATCTATTGCCAGACGCCTGAATCCCGTTTGGGATGGTTACAAACAAATCGCCTCCAAGTCACCCTGTCCCCCTCCATTTCACTGCCCTGCTCCCATATCACACCCCCCTCTCTCATATACCTCTCCACCTCATCCCTCCATCTCATCCTCGGCCTCCCCCTCCCTCTTCCCCCCTCCACCTCACTCACATACACTCTCTTCGTCAGTCTTTCACCCTCCATCCTCTCCACATGGCCAAACCACCTCAGTGTGTTCCTCAAAACGCTTCCTATCACATCCACATCCACATCACAACGCTCCTTTATATCCTCATTTGTCAGCCTTTCTTTCCATGTGGCTCCACAGGCTCCTCTTAAATAACTCATTTCCACTGCTCTCACTCTTGACTTGTGTCCTTCCAACAACGTTCAAGCTTCACTTCCGTACGTTAGAGTTGGTATCACAATGGCCTGTCAATGTCAGTAACTTTTCACTTCCATGCTCACTTCCTGTTTCTTATCACTGCTTTCAAGAGAACCAGCAACCTTTCTTCCCTGCTGTACCCTTTCAAGCACTGAGCACCCTCCAAACCTCCATCCTTACTCACATCTACATATATATATATATATATATATATATATATATATATTATATATATATATAACATATATATTTTATATATATATATATATATATATATATATATATCACTCTATATATATATATATTATATTATATATATATATATATATATATATATATATATATATATATATATATTATATATATTTTATATATATATATTTTATATCCCCTGGGGGTAGGGGTTTTTTTCTAGAATACTCCCCCAGTATCCCTGCTTGTCGTAAAAGGCGACTAAAAGGGTTGGCGGAGGGTTAGTGCATCTCCCCGGAAAACTATCTATCTATCTATATACCTAGGCTGCTTCCCCCAAGGAAAGGGAGGTAGCCAAGACAGGACGACTCACTCTCCATTTACTCATCCATTCAAACACATTCATTCGCATCTTAGCCCCAAAGGGGAGGAAGTGGGACAGATCCTCCACCGCACCACACCGCACAAGGGTCAACTGCGCAATGCAATCAGTGACATCCGCAGCAGGGCCCGACAGCAGAACTGGTTTACCCCTGCCACATCATAACAGACCCATCCCCTTACCCGCACCTGACCTGACTTACTGATCAGACCAAATGCGGGAGAATATCCCCTCAGGGCTGAGTCATCACTTATTCATTTCCAATTTCTCTCCATTTATTACTGTCACGCACAGCCACTCTTCCTTGCTCAACAGACATCCCTCTCACATCCAGCGCTCTCTTCACACTGTCCATCCATCCTATTCGTGGTCTTCCTCTCAGCCTTACACCTCTCTCACATCAGATCTGAGTTAAGTCTTTTTCACCCAATCGGTCATTATCCATTCTCTCCATATGCCCAAACCATTGCAACACCCCTCTGCTCAACTCTACCAGCCATCTCCCGAACAACCTCCAGTTCTCCTTCGCACTTCATCATTTCGCACTCGATCCATACGCGTCACTCACACACATACTCCTCAGACATCTCATCTCCATTACAGATATGCCAAACTTATCCTCTCTGCTACACCCCATATTCACATGTTTCAGCCCCATGTAATGCCAGTTGGTACCACAACACC
>NC_137004.1:9964061-10209659 GCF_032717465.1 Coenobita brevimanus | reverse complement strand
AAAGGTGTACCAGGATTCCTCAATTCCTACTATTCAGACTGATGATACGCCAATCGGTGTATGTGCTATTAACTCTACGGGATCTGCGCCGACATATTCACCCGATATGCTCTCACATCTCACTTGCACAGATTTCCCAGAAAATACGCCTCAACTCCTCGACCTTCTGACCTCGTACAGAAACGTGGTTGCCTTACCCGGTGAACCGATGGGTAGAACAGATCTTGTCAAACATACGATTGAACTACTCCCAGGAACTCAGCCGATTTACATACCAGCGTATCGATTTCCTCATAGCCAGAGAAAGCAGACAGATCAAATGGTACAGAACATGTTAGACCAGGACATTATTGAACCCTCCGTCAGTCCATGGAATAGCCCACTTTTCTTAGTACCAAAGAAGGACGGCAACTTAACACCAGTAGTCGACTATCGTAAGGTCAATTCTGTCACGGTTCCAGACCGTTTCCCGTTACCCATCCTCACTGATTTGCTAGAATCCCTTGGTGAAAATAACGTAGTCTTTTCAACTTTAGACCTCCTCAGCGGGTACTGGCAGGTCGAAATGGAAGAATCCTCTTGCCCAGTTACAGCCTTTAGCACCCTTTCCGGACATTTTCAGTTTAAGAGACTCCCTTTTGGTCTGAGAAATGCTCCTTCCTTGTTCATGCGACTTATCCATTCGGTCTTCAGTGGTATGATGGGACACTCTCTTTTTGCTTACCTAGATGATATTGTTGTGAGTAAATCCATCCCTGATCATTTTACCAAACTCCAGCAAGTCTTTGAATGCCTCCAGCTCGCAGGCCTGAAAATCAATCTCAGTAAATGTGACTTCCTGCGAAAGAAAATCAAATTCCTAGGCCATGTCGTAGATGCACAAGGCATTCATACTAATGAGGATAAAACTAAGGCGATTATTAACTTCCCAGAACCTACCACTACCGAAGCTGTACGAAGTTTCCTGGGCCTCAGTGGCTATTATTGTAGATTCATACAGGATTATGCAAAGATCGCCGCTCCTCTGACCCACTTACTCAAGCAGAATGTGCCCTGTGTTTGGACTAACGACCAGTCACAGGCCTTCCAAAAGCTAAAGACAGCTCTTGTAAATGCCCCTGTTCTAGCGTTCCCTGATTATACCACACCCTTCCTTCTCTGCACAGACGCCTCAGGCACTGGACTTGGTGCCGTTTTGATGCAACTCGATGAAGCATCAAGGAAGCGCGTAATAGCGTATGCTAGTCGCACCCTTACAACCGCTGAACGTAACTACAGTGTCACAGATCTCGAAGCGCTAGCGGTAGTCTGGTCCTTGAAACATTTCAGAGATATAGTCTATGGTTATCCAGTGCATATCCAAACAGACCACCTTCCACTATGTGATTTGTTCAAGAATCGCAACCTAACAGGTAGGCTAGCTAGATGGTCTGTCATCATCCAGGACTTTAATCCCACTTTTCAGTATGTACCAGGCAAGTTGAATGTAGTTGCAGACGCACTCTCACGTCACGTAGCAGCAGCTATAACATCACTGCAGCCTGAAGTAACTGAAAACACTACACTAACGTCAGAAGTTGTTCGAAACTTTCAGCGCCAAGACCCCATGTGGTCCAAAGTCATTTATTTCCTAGAATCTGGCGATGCCTCGACCTTACCTACTCTGCCAGTATCACTAGATGAGTTCATGCTAGATGATGATCTCTTGTACAGGAAAACACTACTAACAGGCAAAGATATGCCCAATCGCGAAGTACGCCAACTTGTTGTCCCCACTGCCCTGATACCAAAGGTTCTTCATATTGTTCATAATACTCCTCAAGCTTCCCATCCAGGTAAAGGCCGATGCTTGCGCCAAGCACGTCTCAAATACTATTGGCCAACCATGCGCCGCGATATCAATGCCCACTGTGACTCTTGCCTCTCCTGCCACCGCCACAAAGGATCAACCGGCTTACCAGCACCTCTCTTACAATACCCAATCCCATAACGACCATGGGAAACTGTCTCAATCGATCTCTGAAAACTACTTCTCACAGAATCTGGCGCTGAGTACTTGTTCGTAGCGGTCGACCACTTCTCCCGCTACTGTGTCCTTGTACCCCTCCCGACAAGATCGCTAAGAGCGTTGCACGTGCCTTTGTAGATCACGTAATTTGCCCGTTCAGTACCCCTCATACCATTCTTACTGACAACGGTACAGAGTTCAACAATAGCCTTCTCGATGAGATCTGTCGCCGCTTTCATATCAGTAAGTGCAATGTCGTGCCTAACCATCCGGCTTCCAATGGCCTTGTAGAAAGCCACAACCGTAAAATCTTAGAGTGCCTCAGACATCTAGGCTCCCATAGTTCGTCCTGGGATGACTAGATTCCCCAATTGGCATCCTTAATCAATAGCTCCATCAATGCATCCATTGCTGAATCTCCCTTCTTCATCCTCTTTGGTTTTGACAAGGACCTCCCATACACTTTCTTATCCTCAAAGCCAGAACCCATCTACAACATGGATGATTATGTTAAACTCAAAGTGGCCAACTTCCAGACAATCCACCAGTATGTGCAATCCACTTTGGCTTCCTCTCAGGAGGACATGCTGCAGCGCCAACATAAATCCGCCTCTCCTATCACTATCAATGTAGGCGATCTTGTCTTTGCTCATTCCCATACGCGTTCCTCTAAGTTGGATGACAAATTTACAGGGCCCCACCGCGTCCTCACTCAACAAGGCAACAAATTTCACCTCCAGGACCTGTCCACTAAGGACACCAGATGGGTCCACGTCGATGACTTAAAGCGAGCACCCCGTGGCCTCGTCTTGGAAGAGTCACTTACACAACCTCTTGCCCCCTTTTCCCCTCCTCCCATCCCTCAGTCTACCTTGTCTCCATCTATCCCTCAGTCTCCTTCCTCTCCACCTCCACCTGCTCATTCATCAACCAATCACTATCGGTCCAAACTACGCTCTGCCCATCAACCTCTTCACGACCTCCCCCATTAACTCTACCCTGATTTTCTAGGTTCGATGTTAGCGATTTCCCTGCTGGCAGTGCTGACCCTCCTGGGGTCTGGGTCAGGTCAGGACGATGGTGAAGTACGTCCCGGGGCCTTGGTCGGCTCAGGAGGCGAGGTTTCCTTGGGCTACGATCTTGCGCCCCTGGCCGACGTAGCCATTGCCCTACCTGCCTACGCGCACCAGCTCCACGGAATCAGGAACCATCTCACGGCCCTCATGGGGACACACAACCCGAATGAGTATCTCTATAACCTTTTCCTACCACTCTTCTGGCAATCGCAATACATAAGTAACAGATTCACTGAGCTCAATGACACATTTTCCATTCAGACACCCGTTGGTCGTTCTCGTGTGAAACGAGGTCTCTTCGACTTCGGCGGTGAGGTTCTGAGTGGCTTGTCTGGCGTTGCTACAGCCCGTGACATTTCTGGCTTCAAATCTGATCTCGCTCATTTAGCTTCAGCCCTAGAATCACAACGCCGAGTCATTAAAATCCAACACACCATGTTACAGAAGCTCACGACCCAACTCAATGAAGTCACGTCCACTCTAAACAATTTCACCGATATCTTACAACGCCACCTTTCAGATATCAACGTTATCTCTCAGTTCTTCTACCTCAAACTCAACATGGATAATCTCCACCTGGCCTTTGACTCTCTCCTGTCTCAAGTCTCTACCTTGGTTCGTATCCTGGTCGATGCTATCAATGGACGTGTCACTGCCGACTTAGTACCTGTCTCAGCTCTCCGTTCTGTCCTGGAATGGGCTCACTCCACCTTCGGTCTCTCCCCAGTCCTCCCCTACTCCTCCCTTGAATATTATTATCCTGTTCTCGAAGCCACTCTTCTCACCACAGACGTCGTCGTCCATATTCCTCTCCGTTCTGCCATAACCTCTAACCTTTTCCACATCATTCCTTTCCCTTTCCGCCTCACCAACTCCTTGTTACAAGTATCTGTTCCTTCAGAATATTTCCTTCTCTCCCATGATCATCTTTCCGTTGCCTTCCTTTCTTCCACAGACCTCCAGCAATGTTCCTCACTCCGACCTCTCGTTTCTGTGCTGCCCACCTTTTCGCTATCTTCCCTAGCAGTGCTACACCCTCTGAGTCTGCTTTAGTTAGCAACCATTCCATCTACTCGGCCTGTTCTTTTGTCCCAGCTCCTGACCTCCCGGTCCACCATGCTCACCTCAACCATGTCCAGTATTTCTTCTTTGCTGTTCCCATCTCTGTCACAATCATGTGTCCTGGTTCTTCGGTTCGATCCGTCCCCGCTAGTGGTCTCTACAAAGCACCTGACTATTGTACCGTCAAATCAGAGTCCGTCATCACTTACGCCACTCGCTATCACCAAGCTGTCCGTAAACACTCCTATGACATCTTTCAACCAATCGACATGCCTTCAACCCTACCATCTGCCAACATTACCATCACCTCCCCTAACTTGCGCATGCTAGCCTTCCTCAGTGACAGTGATTTCATTATGGATCAATTTTCTCTGGCCTTCAGCCGTTACATGGGTTCATCCAACGGTTGTGTTTCCCCCTGTGGTTATCGCTTTCATGGGTTTTCTACTCATCATATGTGCAGTGCATTGTTGTCAGATAAATGGAACGTCGACTCTAGGAAATCAGAGTCGCTACAGGCATAGTACGCCCTACACACGACGTAGAAACTCCCCGTACTTAGTGCCCTCACATTCAGTGACTACCAGTGCCATCTGACAACCAAACTGTGAACAGAACTCTGCCTACTAGAAAATGATGGTATTTCTTTAATGCATTACTGAGTGACTATCCTACAGAAAATACAAGAGAAAAAAAAATAATGCACGAAGAACAATAGAACTCTCATATCTACTCCTTGTTTATCATGTATCAAACTATTATTGTCATTCCCATTATGTCTATGTATACCTTCGACCCTTACTGGACTCGCACCTATTAATCCTTGTATATCTTATATGTATATCTCCTAATTCCCTCCCCTCAACATGGCCATGTCTCCCCTACTGCACTTATCCCTTGTACAAACCTCCCGGTCCTGCCTTACTATTATAATCAAACAACATTTACCTCCTGGTGTCAGGAGACACCATCTCAGCTACCCGGGGGAGTAGTGTACCACCTCCACAATATGTCTACCCCCGATGTATATATGTCCCCCCCCAATGCATACATGCCCCCACTAAACTTGCTAGGTCAGCACGCTTTCCCAGGGCCCCCACGCCTGAACGAAGGCGTGATTGCATCAGTTGATAGCAGGCAGCCTAGACGGGCAGACTATTTTACTGTGACGTTGTAATAAACTCCTTATCTAGCTGTTTGTACACGGAATTTCTACCACTAAAGTATTGCAAGTTACATAGGGGGATGAGCAATAAAGTTATAAACGTCAATTAATTTTATATAACACTATTGCGATAATGTTTGTAGCTTCTCGTGTACATTTTTATTTAAAAGTCAAAAGCTCATCAATGTTCTTTTTCATGAGATACCACAGTTTCGAGATATTTTGCCTAAGGAAATGTGGCTTATGGTGTAACACGATCCTTCATGATATGGAAATATATATATATATTTTTTTTGATCATTCAGAAGGCTCGATGTAATATTAAAGTGCTTCTACTACATATGAATTTTTTTTTTTTTTTTTTACCATTGAGAAAAGTCTTCTATGTTCTGGAAATAATTGGGGGTGTTTTGCAATAAATTTTCACCATATTTGATGATGTTGCATATTTATCTATTTCGACGAAAGAATAGTTTATACAGCCATTACTCCAGTAAAATAGTTCTGAACTACTCCCAAAGCGGATGCGCTCCTCCGTAACTAGTTCACAACTGGCACTACCTTTTATCCATGAAGTCACGGGTAATATGTATAAGATAAAAATACTGAAGAGACGTCGAAAAATAAAAATCCAGTTAATCTCAATACGTTAGGCACTTGTTCAAGTCATCGCTCGGGCAACCTTTTTTTTTTTACTTCGCACATAAGGAACTAATATTTGTAAATTGTATATCTCAGTAAGACTGTATTGACTTTTTTGTAATAATATATGTCTGATAATCAATACCTAAACAATTTTCTTGTAAATAATTTATTGCCTTTTGGAGTGATTTTACATTGCTAATATGGGTAATGATATCATACGAACCGTCATACTGAGAAAATATTCCATTTCATTTAAGTTGACAGGCTCAAGATACAGATAAAAATGATAACCGATTTATCTGCCAATTTCCTAGATGTTTTCACATCGGATCAAACAAAACCCTCAAATGAATTCCTTCTTTACCTATCAATCATTTCATTATACCTAATAACCTCATTTGGCCTTGTTACTGACTTTTTTTTTTCTTCGAAACGGAATTTTCTCTCAGAAAGGTTTCCTGAATTTTCGATACAAATGAGTGTGTGTCCCAGCTAATTTAGAATACATTTGTGTTAGTTGCAGATTTAGTGTCTTCGCTATCAACTATGATTTTTGGGAGATAACTGATTTATAATAGTTTTTAATTATTAATAAAGCGGATGCTTTTACCGTTAGAAAACAATATGACCATTTTTTTTTTTATCTGAAATTACCACGTGGAAAAAGAAATGACTCTTCCTAAAGTAAAAATCCAAACTCCAGACAACATTAATACAGTTCATTCAGTGTACGTTCAACCTGCATTTTTTGAAGCTTTCATGCACTATAAATCTACGGAAATGAGGGAAATAGCCATAAATAATCATGGTCTTTGGTTCCTTCGCATAAAAATTATGGTAAGTAATCATATATCCCCATATTCCAATAGTGTTTATACACTCTCGCATTAATTTTTAAGCGTAAGTCCAAGGCTCACTGGTATTCCACATCAAAAGGTATTACAGTTTTGACAGATTTTACCTAAGGAAAAGTGGCCGGTTTGAAACGATTCTTTATAATGTGCAAATATTCTTATTTTTACATTCAGTCACAAGGGTCGACGAAATTTTAAAGTGATTCTAGTCCAGATAAAAAAAGGATTCTCATTCAAAGTTTCTCGTTTGTTTCAGTGACAACCAAATCAATTGATATTTACTATTCTTAAACACTCAGATACCAACTCTCATTACGTGTCAATCGACTTCTTGTTATATGTTGGTTAAATTTGATTTTTTCACTGTCAGAAGTGTCTTCTGTTATAGAAATAATTGAGTGTGTTTGCCAATCAATTATCGGTATATTTGTGGAATTTGCATATTTTTCGATTTCGATCAAAAATAAGCTTATACAGCCATCGCTCTAGTAAAATAGTTGTGATCTACCCCCAAAGCGGATGCTATCATCCGTAATTAGTTCACAGTTGAAGTCACGGCTAATGTGAATGGGAAAAAAATGAACTAATCGATAATTAAAAATCAATTTTATCTCAACAGGACAGACAACAGTTCAGATCGTCGCTCCGTCAACCTGATTTTATTTTTATTTTTTTAAGCCATCATGAACAAGAAAATAGCGTATAAGGATTCAGGTAATGTTATTAAATTGTATATCTCAGTACGGCTATGTGTTTATCTTCTAATAATATATATCTGATAACCAATACCTAAACAACGCTCTGGTAAACGATTTCTTGCCTTTCTGAGTGATTATACGTTGGTAAATATGGAAAATATTATCCCACGATCCATCATACTGAGAAAAGTATCCCCTGTTATATTGGATCAAATGGCTTATGATTCCACTTTAAAGCCCTAGTTATACAGATAAAAATAATATTCATTTTATTTACCAATTATGAAGTCGTCTTCTCATCTGTATTCAAAGAAATCCGTTTGGAATAAAAAATCCTCAAATGGAAGCTTTTTTTACCTGTGAATCTACTTCAACCTACGTGTTACCTCATTTGGCCTAGTTACGTGATTTTAATCAGAGACGGAACTTCTTCACAGTCAAATGTGTTTTTCTGATCTTTAGATAAAAATAGGCGTGTTTCAAAGTTACTTTAGAGTACTTATGAGGAAGTTGCATATATTGTGTATTCGCCCTTTATTATGCGGTTTGTAGGATCACTTAAGTATAATAGTTTTGAAGTATTCCTAAAGCGGATTCTTTTACCGTAACAAAACAAATTGACCATTTTGTTTTCTTGAAGTTACCACTAAAAATGAAAACTGTCACAAATGACCCTATTCGTGACATAAAACCCCAGTCTCCATACGACATTAATACAGTTTATTCAGTGTTTCCTCAACCTGTATTTTCTATAGCTGACATGCACTATATGTCTACGTAGATGAGGAATGAAGTTCCATCTATCTGTCCATTGCCAGATGCCTCTATCCCGTAATAGGTGGTCAGAAACAAACTGCCACCTCGTAGCCCTGTCCCCCGCCATTTCTCTGCCCTGCTCCAAACTCAAACCCCCATCTCTCATATACCTATCTTCTCCATCCCTCCATCTCATCCTCGGCCACCCATTTACTCTCCCCACCTCCACCTTACATACACTCTCCTCGTCAGCCTCTCACTCTCCATCCTCTCCACATGGCCAAACTACGTCAGTGTGTTCCTTCTAACGCGTCCTATCACATCCATATCCACACCACAACGCTTGTCAGCCTGTCTCCATGTGACTCCACAGGTCCCTCTTAAATAATTTATTTCCACTGCTCTCACTCTTGACTTGTGTCCTTCCACCATCGTCCAAGCTTCACTTCCATACGTTAGAGTTGGTATCACAATACTGTTAACTACCCGCTCTCACTAGGGCTGCTCCAACATCCACTGCCCTACCTTGTACAGTCACTCATAAAAGAAACGACCCCCCCGGCCAAGACACCTTTCAACCAATATGATATCGGTCCTGGTAACACTGTAAATGACGTCAGGTGAGGGGGTGTGAAGCTGCGTTTGGGGGAAGTTCATTCTAAATGTGTCGAGCCCATTCATTTAACCCTTGAGGCCGGGGGGTTCATTTGCATCTTATTCCTGCCACCGGCTGACGATTTTATTCAGCTAATGATAAACTCTTTCAAATGTGATGGGTTACATACATATGCCTTGATAACAAGTCAGATATAATGTATGTTTGACTCGAAATGTGGATTGAAGCAGCGTTTCGTGCAGATTAACTCCGCCCTCCTCTCAAACATCCCTCCTTATCCTCCCATATGGCTGACGTCAAATACACTGTTACCAACACTGAATACCCAGAGGTATATTGACTCTAACGCAAGGGGGGTCTTTTCTCTTATGAGTGACTGTACCTCTTTTATTACCCCATCCATGTACACCCGGCAACAAAAGTCCTGTCGCCTCGGCCGCCTCACCGAGACCCGCGATATCCATAGACTCGAGAATGGTAGCTGCAGATAACGTGCATATTTCTGCCAACAGATGGCACAATGTGAGGTGTGTGGCGGCGAGGGTGGAGGACGATGAGGGAGAGGAGGGGTTGTAGATGTTGGGGGTCTAAAGGTAGGGGGAGGAGGGAACACTTTATTTGAATGTATTTTCCATTTAAAATAAACTGAAAATATAACTACGTTTGTAACACATGGAACGCAGCATGATAAACCACCAGGCCTTTTAATTTCTATGGAAATTTACGAAAAAACAGAATACCGTCAATCAAACTCTCTCTCTCTCTCTCTCTCTCTCTCTCTCTCTCTCTCTCTCTCTCTCTCTCTCTCTCTCTCTCTCTCTCTCTCTCTCTCTCTCTCTCTAACGCAATAAACTGATGATAAAGTGCCCCTATGGGTTTACCCTATCATGTAATTACTGATTGGGCATCAATCAACAAGTGATTTGCTGATATGGTCGCCTTAGATACGAGAAACAACCATTAGATCAGTGGTCAGATCAAACAATCATGGTGAGGCGGTTTGTTGAGGGTTCGGGATACAGGCCTAACCAACAGAAGTGATGTGTTGACGAACATCCTTCCACACGATCTGTTATACCCCATCGCTCTTAACAGGTAAGACATGTTTTATAAGCGCCGTCTATACTGCTTTTTTAAATGCAAACTATTCCTCTTATATTCTGTATGGAACTTTGATACAACTGTATTGTCACCTGTTATAATGATATAGTAAATATTTATCTCCGCCAAGGAGGTAATGTGACACCCGGCACGTGTGTGTGTGTGTGTGTGTGTGTGTGTGTGTGTGTGTGTGTGTGTGTGTGTGTGTGTGTTTAATAGATAACTCAAGAACTATCAAACAGATTTCGATGAAATTTTCAGGATATGTTGGAGACAACCCTTGGCGGAGGTCTGTGCTCTCTGATCATACCTATGTATCTATCTATATACCTAGGCTGATTCCCCCAAGGAAAGGGAGGTAGCTGAGACAGGACGACACACTCCCCATTTACTCATCCATTCAAACACATTCATTCGCATCTTAGCCCCAAAGGGGAGAACGGACAGATCCTCACCGCACCACACCGCGCAAGGGTCAACTGCGCAATGCAATCAGTGACATCCGCAGCAGGGCCCGACAGCAGAACTGGTTTACCCCTGCCACATCATAACAGACTCATCCCCTTACCCGCACCTGACCTGACTAGCTGATCAGACCAAATGCGGGAGAATATCCCCTCAGGGCTGCGTCATCACTTATTCATTCACAATTTCTCTCCATTTATTTCTTTCACGCACAGCCACTCTTCCTTGCTCAACAGACATCTCTCTCGCATCTAGCGCTCACTTCACACTGTCCATCCATCCTATTCGTGGTCTTCCTCTCAGCCTTATACCTCTCACATCAGATCTAGTTATCTTTTTCACCAATCGCTCATTATCCACTCTCTCCATATGCCCAAACCATCGCAACACCCTCTGCTCAACTCTACCAGCCATCTCCCGAACAACTCCAGTTCTCCTTCATTCTTCCCAGCACCTTTCCTGCTTCATTTATTCTAAACTTCACTTCTGCATCTATTCTTCCATCCACAGCAACATGTGACCCTAGATATTTAAAACACTCTACCTCCTCAAGCAACTCACCATTCAAAACTATATTCATCCCCCTACCATCTATCAACCTCGTACACTTCATCACTTTACTCTTATTCTCATTTACTTGCAATTTCCTCCTTTCACACACCCTTCCAAACTACCAACTGTCTCAATCTCTCCTCTGAATCAGTCACCAGTGCAATATCATCTGCAAACGGCAGCTGCTTCAGATTCCACTCTCCACCATCAACATTCACCAGACTCAGACCTCCACCTAAAACTCTTGCATTCACCTCCCTTACAACACCCCCTCTAGTTATTAATGTAATAGCTGCATTCGAGTGTAGCCTGGAGGTTTGGTTGTTTATCTGATCATCACAACTTCGTGTCTCGCTACCTAGCAGGTAGGGTGGTGCTCATCCTCTCTTACTCTAGCCGCAAATTATGGTCTCTTGAAACCTACAGCGTGGATTAGTTTTCATGTCAGCTAAAAGTATCGACATATATATTTTACACTTATTATACGTCTACTTCTCCTGAGAGTACTGTAATTAAGAGGTGAAATAATGTTCGTTATTATTATTATTATTATTATTATTATTATTATTATTATTATTATTATTATTTGAAGAGCATATTCCCATTAAACTATTCATGTTATTTGTGATTACTCTGTGGAGGCAATATCTGAACGTGGGCGAATTACTGGACTGTAGGAAAGTGGCATGCCTACTAGAGATATTGCAGCTACTACCGGAGTATCACAAAGAATCGTTCAGAGGTGGATTAGAAGGTTCCGGAAGGAGGGATCACTGTTAACCAAACCAAGGAGTGGAAGGCCACGGGTAACAACATCTGACGATGATGGCCGTCTCCTCAACGCAGTGGAAAACCAACCATTAACATCGTCAGTTCACCACACCCGTAACCTTCAGCTGCCCTGCCATCCTAGCACAACAATGCGGCGGATGCACGAGGCAAATATTCAATGCTGTATCCCCGCCAATAAAGAATTATTAACACCACAAGAAAGGGAATGCCGCCTTGGATTTGTGCTTGAGTATCTATGTAGGGAACACTCCTTTTGGGAAAATGTCATCTTCACTGATGAAAAGTATTTTACATCGGTGGAAGTACGAGCACGGGACTGCTGGAGGAGAAGGAAAACCAGATATCATGACGTTAATATTCAGGAGAGAGCCAAGAGTGGACGAGTGGGTGTTAATTTCTGGGGTTGGATGTGGGCTGAGGGTCCAGGGGAGTTGATAAAACTGTCAGGACGATTTACAGGCAATGATTATGTAAAAGTGTTGGAGGATGTTCTCGTGGCAACAGTGAGGCGTATGGCTATTCCCGAACCACACCCTATCGTTCTTGTTCATGATAAGAGCCCCATCCATACCAGCAATGTGGTAAGAGACTGGCTAGAACAGCATCCAGAAATAGAAGTCATAAACTGGCCAGCAAAGGGGTGTGACATGAATCCCATTGAAAACCTATGGTCAATTTGGTTGGTGATTGGAATGTGGGCGAACAACGAACCACCCAAGCAATAGAAACGCAAGCCTTTGAAGTGTGGGAATCAATAAAGCGTCGCCCAAATATATGTAGGAATCTTGTTAAGAGTATGCCCACACGTCTACAGGAGGTGTTCGATGCAAATGGTGGCCGGTCATCCTATTAAGCCTTAGTAGTACTAAGGTGTGTGCAGTAACCCTATATTTTTCTGTTTACATTATATGATGATATAATGCATTAACATTTATAATGGTGCCTGATCATTCTACTGCATATTGTTAAGGCTGTGTATTTAAATACATAATGTATAATAAATCAATATCTGTGGTGGCTGGTCTTCGTACTAACGAGTGTCTAGTACCAAAGACATTACTGTTCATAAACAATATATAGTGGTATAATGAATCAATATTTTCTATTTTCTGAGGGTTACTTAATCCTCAGTAGGGAATATAACGTTACGGCTGTTTTGGGATTTGTCTATACATATTATATAAATGTATATAAATTTACGGAAATATAATAATGTTTATTATTATCAAGGTCATTATTGGCCTACTCCTTGTATGAATGACAGTCATCTGTCCGATATGACAATTAAGGTAATTACTATTACTATTACTAAAAACACATCTATATAAATGTGCAACCAACCTATAAATCAGTATGAAGCTGGCAACAAAATCGTATAAGCATCATTGACATTTATTTATGTGATTGCAGATATTACATCCTCAGTTCCTTTCACATGTGTCAAATGATAGCCACATAGTCACTGAAAAATAAAATATATTTGATACAGATCAAACTTCACAAAATACTGTAAACCTCATTCCACATTCCCCTATATCCCCCCCCTCAACAGCTACAACCACTCCTCTCCCCCATCCTCCTCCACCCTTGCCACCACACACCTCACATTGTGCCATCTGTTGGCAGAAATATGCACGTTATCTGCAGCTACCATTCTCGAGTCTATGGATATCGCGGGTCTCGGTGAGGCGGCAGAGGCGACAGGACTTTTGCCGCCGGGTGTACAGACATAACCATGGAGACATAACACATCCCTGTTTCAACCCAACCTACAAAGAGAAATATTCAATCATTTCACCATTCACACGCACTGCAGCCTTGTATGAATTATAAGAAAAAAAGAAAATAGACCAACACGTCAGGCACAGGCTGAAGTCGACGCTCGGGCAACCTGATTTTTCTTCAGGTTTATTATTAACAATCAAACTACATATATAAGGAAAAAGTATTTTTTTTTTTATTGTATATCTCAGTAACACTGTATTTACTATTTGTAATAATATATATCTGATAATCATTACCTAAACAATTTTCTTGTAAATGATTTATTGCCTTTAGGAGTGATTTTACATTGGCAAATAAGGCTAATGATATCACAGGAACCGTTATACTGCGACAATATTCCATTTTTTTAACTTGCCCAGAGGCTCAATATCATACTTGAAGCCCTAGCTATAAAAATAAAAATAATAACCATTTTGTCATTCTATTTCCAAGTAGTTTTCACATCTGATCATACAAAACTCTTTTGGCTTAAAGACCCTCAAATAACAGTCTTATTTACCTGTGAATCGATTTCATCATACGCATGCCTCATTTGGCTTTGTTACTGATTTTTTTCCAAGACGGAATTTTCTCATCCTAGGATAGGTTTTCTGAATTTTAGATACAAATGAGAGTGTGTTCCAGCTAATTTAGAGTACATCTGAGGAAATTGCGGGTTTAGGGTTGTCGCCATCAATTATACGGTTTAGGGGATTACTGAAATATCATAGTTCTTAATTATCAATAAAGCGGATTCTTTTACCGTAAGAAAAGAACTGACCATTTTTCTTACCTGAAATTGCCACGACAAATTAAAAAAAGAAGAAATTACCCAATTCGTTACGTTAAAATCCAACCAGTCTAAAGACGACATTAATACCGTTCATTCAACCTGCATTATTTGAAACTGTCATGTACTATATACCTTCGGAGATGAGGGATAAAGTTACAAATTGTAAATAATTATATATCTTGGTATTGGGATAGTGGTTATACATTCTCGTGTAAATTTTTAGGTAAAACTCAAAAGCTCACCGGTATCAAACATCAATAAGTATAACAGTTTAGAGAGATTTTACCTAAGGAAATGTGCATTTTTTTTTTTTATTTAGTCAGTAGGCTCGATGTAATATTAAAGTGCTTCTACTGCAGATGAAAAGAATACTCATTCGAAATTTCTTTCTTGTATGGGTGACCCTTACATCAACCAAAACTTAATGTTTTTAAACACAAAGATGCCAGCTATCTATATGTGTCATTACATCTCTTATTTCTTTGCTAAATGTGATTTTTCACAGTCAGAAGAGTCTTCTGAGTTTTAGAAAAAGTTTTTTGTTTCCCAATCAATTTTCAGTACATGTGTGGAAGTTTCATATTTGGCGATTTCTACCAAAAATAAGCTTATACAGCCATCGCTCTGGTAAAATAGTTGTGAACTACCCAGTAACCGGATGCTATCATCCGGAACTAGTTTGCAGTTGGCACTACCTTTTGTTCTTGATGTCACGGCTAATTTGAACGGAATAAAAAAAAAGAATAAAATTTAAAATTTAAAATCCAGTTAATCTCAATCCAACAGGCATCAGTTGAAGTCGACGCTCCGTCAGCCTCATATTTTACTTTTAATCTCATCATTAACAATGAAACAGAGTATATTAGGAATCAAGTAATGTTGATAAAGTGAAAATCTCAGTACGGCTACGTATTTACATTCTCCTACCAATATATGTCTTATAACCAATACCTAAAGAATTTTCTTGTAAACGAATTCTTGCCTGTCGGAGTGATTTTACCTCCGTAAACATGAATAATTATATCACACGGTCATATTCAGAAAACATTCCTCTTTTTACAGATGATCAGGAGGCTTAAGATGCCAGTTTAAAAACCTAGTTATGTAGATTTAAAAATCCATTTTATCTATCAAATTCTAAGTCGTTTTCACATCTGTTATCAAACAAAACTCTTTGATACTAAAAACACAACTGAAAGTCTACTTTCCGGTTTAATCAATTTCGTCCAACGTATCATCTCATTTGACCTTGTAACTGATTTTTTCCTAGACGGAACTTCCTCACCCTCAAAAATGTTTTCTGAATTTTGTGTGAAATTGGGAGTGTTTCAAGGCTCATTGCAAGTACATTTGTGGAAGTTGCATTTTTAGTTTTTTTCCTTCTGTATTATGTGGTTTTTAGGATCAGTTTAGTATTAGAGTTTTGAAGTATTCCTGAAGAGGATTCTTTTACCGTCTCAAAACAACTATTTTGTTTTCTTGAAGTTTCAACTACAGATGAAAACAAGCAAAAGTGAAAATCCAATCTCCAAACGACTTTAAGTTCTTTCAGTGTTCCTGCAACCTGCATTTTTTTTTTTTATCTATCTGCATTATATGTCTAGGGAGACGAGCAATAAAGTTATAAATGGTAATTAATTATAAATCTCGAATAAGTTTTTAGGTGAAAGTTAAAACCTTATCAATATTCTTTTTCATGAGATCAGAGTTTTGATATGTTTCACCTAAGGAAATATGCCTTATAGTGTAACACGATACTGCTGATGAAAAGGTATATTCATTTGAATTTTCTTTTACCCCAGAAAGGTCTTCTGAGTTTGAAAAAATTGTTTCGCAATAGTCACTATATTTGATGATGTTGCATATTTATTTATTTCGACCAAAAAAAGTTTATACAGAGATCACTCCAGTAAAATAGTTCTGAACTACTCCCAAAGCGGATGCTATCCTCCGTAACTAGAACACAAAAGGCACTTCCATTTATCCCTGAAGTCACGATTAATATGTAAGAAGATAAACATACTGTAGACATATCGAGAAATAAAAATCCAGTTAATCTCAATACGTCAGGCACCGGTTAAAGTCACCGCTCGGGGAACTTTTTTTTTTTTTTTTTTTTGCCCATAATAAAATAAGAGACGACGCACAAAAGGAACCAATTCATATTTGTAAATTGTATATCTCAGTAAGACTATTGATTTTTTTGTAATAATATATGTCTGACATTCAATACGTAGACAATTTTCTTGTAAACGATTTATTGCCTTTCATAGTGATTTTACATTGCTAATATGGGTAATGATATCATACGAGCCGTCATACTGCGATAACATTCCATTTCATTTAAGTTGACCCGAGACTCAATATAGAGATAAAAATGATAACCGTTTTATCTGGCATTATCCAAGATGTTCTCACGTTTCTAATGAAACAAAACTCTTTCGGCTTAAAAACCTTCAAATGAAAGCCTTCTTTACCTGTCAATCGATTTCATTATACTTAATTACCTCATTTGGCCTTATTACTGCCTTTTTTTTTTCCGAGTGATTTTACTAACCCTTAGTAAGGTTTCCTGAATTTTCGATACAAATGAAAGTGTGTCCAAGCTAATTTAGAGAACATATGTGGAAGTTACGGATTTAGTGTTTTCCCTATTATGATTTTTTCGGCATAACTGAATTATAAAAGTTTTTAATAATTAATAAAATGGATGATTTTACCGTAACAAAAGAACATGACCATTTTTTTTATCTGAAATTACCACGACAAGTGGAAAAAGTCAGAAATGACCCTCTTCTTAATGAAAAAATCCAATCTCCGAACGACATTAATACAGTTCATTCAGTGTACTTTCAAGCTGCACCTTTTGTAGCTGTCATGCACTACAAATCAACGGAAATGAGGGATATAGTTATAATTGGAAAATAATTATAAATCCCCGTATTCCAATAGTGTTTATACACTCTCGCATAAATTATTAGGCGATAGTCCAAAGTTCACTGGTATTCCATATAAAAAAGTCTCACAGTTTTGAGAGATTTTACCTAAGGGAACGTGGCATGCAGTTTAACACGATTTTTCATAATGTGCAAACATTCTTATTTTTACGTTCAGTCACAAGGGTCGACATAATTTTAAAGTGATTATAGTCCACGTAAAAACGAATACTCATTCGAAGTTTCTCGTTTGTTTCGGTGATAACCGAATCAATGGAAACTTTTAAAACCCACAGGTGCCAACTATACGCGTCAATCGACGTTATATATTGGCTAAAGGTTTTTTTTTTTTCACAGTCAGAAGTGTCGTCTGAGTTATGGAAATAATTGGGTGTGTTTGCAAATCAATTATCGGTACATTTGTGGAATTTACATATTTTGCGTTTCCGTCCAAAAATAAGCTAGTAAAATAGTTGTGACCTACCCCAAAGCAGATGCTATGATCCGTAACTAGTTCACAGTTGGCACTACTTTTTATCTCTGAAGTTACGGATAATGTGTGGGAAAAAAATAAACAACGAAAATTAAAAATCCATTTACTCTCAACAGAACAGGCAACAGTTCAGATCGCCGCTCCGTCAACCTGATTTTCTTTTTTTTTTGTTTATGCCATTATGAACAAGAAAGCAGCGTATATAAGGAATCAGATAATAACATTAAATTGTGTATCTCAGTACGGCTTTGTATTTACCTTCTTTTAATAATATAGATCTGATAACCAATATCTAATCAATTATCTGGTAAACGATTTCTTGCGTTTCTCAGTGATTTTATATCTGTAAACATGAGTAATAATATCACACGATCCTTCATACTGAGGTCAGTATTCTCTTTTTACATTTGATCAGTTGGCGTAAGATTTCACCTTAAAGCCCTAGTTACACCGATAAAAATAATATCATCTATCAATTTCGAAGTCTTCTCATCTGTAATCAAAGAAATATGTTTGAGATCAAACATACTCAAATGGAAGCTTTCTTTACTTGTGAATCTACTTCATCCTACGTGTTACCTCATTTGGCCTAGTTACCTGATTTTTTCCCGAGACTGAATTTATAATCAATTAATAGTGTTTTCTGATTTCTAGATAAAAATGGGAGTGTTTCAGAGTTAATTTAGAGAACATATGAACAAGTTGCATATATTGTGTTTTAGCCCTTTATTATGCGGTTTTTAGATTCACTTAAGTATTATAGTTTTGAAGGATTCCTAAAGTGAATTCTTTTAACGTAAAACAACTTGACCATTTTGTTTTCTTGAAGTTACCACTACAAATGATATCAGTTACAAATGACCCTTTTCGTCTACTCCATCCAGTCATCTCATCCTCGGCCTCCCCCTCTTTCTTCCATCATCCACCTCACTCACGTACAGCCGCGCACACAATTTCACAGTACAGTCAGCGTTGCAAATCCTGTGGGTGACCCGGGTTCAGAGTTTCACAGTATCGAACGTGCGGGGAAGGGAGGGAGTAGAGACCTGGCTGGCGTATGAGGCGGATAGAAGGCATGCAGGGGAAGGGGGGATGAGGGAGGGGGAAGGGCGGAAAGACAAGAGGGATGAGAGGCGGTTAGTGAGTTAAGTAACAGAAGGCAATGTTTTAGTATAGTACAAGATATATATATATATATATATATATATATATATATATATATATATATATATATATATATATATATATATATATATATATATATATATATAAACAGAGAATACACATACCAGTATATAGAATAATCCCCATAGGATCTATGACAGCACTTTACACTAATATACATAACTTAGTGTAACAGGTCGTTACGATACTATGCACAATTTGTGTTTTGTAGGGAACTGTCAAAGATCAGGTGATTACGATGGTGCTGCTCTCGAGGGGGTCTGTCAATTGCCGAGCGTGCGCGTGTGCCTTGCATGTTTAGGTTCGTGTGTGTGTGTGTGTGTGTGTGTGTGTGTGTGTGTGTGTGTGTGTGATATAAGATAAATGTATCATGATCTCGTTTACCGTCTCTAAATGACCGCTTATGTCACTAGGTTTTATTTGTCAGAATCATATTCATTTGGTAGGTTACTTATTTGGAATATGAAATGCTTGGTGCATTTATAATTATTATTTATATCTGACTTATGAACCCGTTCCGTCTACTCATGTTAGAATAGGTGCAGTGCACTGGGAAACAACAGCTAATATATATGCACACATTAGAATCATGATCGTATGCATATAGGATATATTTAGGAGAATATGACATGCTAAAATTTCACCTGATAGGTGAAGGAGAATATAACATGCTAAAACTTTACCTGATACTGTATACTTTCAACACCTGTTGCTCAGTATTTCCATGAATCTTTAACCTCTCCGGTTGCAATTGTTAAGTATTTAAGATAGCAGTGGTTAGTTAGTAATGAAATTCCAGGAAATAAAAGGAACGGTGGTGGGGAGGGGGATGGTTCCTATTCCTTATTACACAAACAATGCTTATGACTGTTATCACACACAGCAACACTGAAATATTTATAATTAACATTTACAAATGCGTAAATGGAATGTTTCTGATAACCGTGAGAATAAACCTCTAAGGAAATCGTAGGAACACAAAAACTACTTAACACAATAGTTTATTTAATAGCCAGTCCAACCCCCACCCATTTCAATAACGGCGCTCAGTCTGGCACTGACGTAACAAGACGTCGCACCGTCTCTGGTCGGCGTCTGTAGGTCTCCCACGATTCAGAGACGTGTGCCATGAGCTCCCGGTTGTTCCTTTCCTGTGCCATATCCCAAGTGTTTGCCATCTGTGCCCAAACTTGTTCAATTACATTCATATCAGCTCCTTTGCCGGGCAGTTCCAGGAGCTGAAAGTGGTCCTGTTCGTCAAACCAGCGTCGAACTATGCGAGCTGTGGACGGGACACCTGTCTTGTATGAACAGTATGGGCCCAGGTGGAAACGGGAAATCCATCTCACAAAGGGATGGCAAGAAGGACTCTTCAAGCACCTCGATGTATTTATCTGCTGTGAAGCGCCCCTCAATTTGGAACACGTCACCTGCACCATGCAATGATATCCAGTCCCACACATTGCAGGTGACGTTGCCAGAAGTAGCCACCTCCATGATGTTACGACTCTCGTATCTGCAAGCATATGATGCGTTAGTGGATTATTGACGTATGTGCATTTTTTTCCTGTATATTATGCCTAAAATTGTGCATAAACATTCTGTATTCATATATGTATTAGTCCATAAACATGCATTAAAACAAATCCCTTTTCGCCTGAGCAACAATATAATGTTCATGCGTAAACCGGCAAACCATCCATAATTACCTCCTCGTCCACACTTCACGACCGTTTACCAGGCATGGAGCACTTAATACCCCTAGACCGCTGTTGAACCAACACTGTCGATATTGACATTAACTGAATATTCCAACTTCAACCCAGTGAGGTGAGGTGATGTCGACTCACTACTCCCTCATGTCACTATTATTAAATCGTCTCTCCAAATACTCACAATTCTCGAACACCTACTTAGAAATTGTCTGCAATTGTTTCTGTGTCCAACGTGTGTCAATTGTTAATCACTGTCTGTCGGTTGTGTATTGTATTTGAATAAAGTGTACATGGAAGTAATCTTTGATTATGCGTTAGTTTTGTAGCAGGTTTACTTTTACCCATTCTTTTACTATTGTTTTTGCATTTTAATGAATGAAATGAGACTCACTCTACTGGTTTGTTAACATCGAGAATAGGATCGCGTCGGAGGACAAACGCGGAACAGGATGACATGATTGTGGCAGCAGCTGAAGCAGACCCTCACACTAACGCCGCGGCTATCGCACAGATCCTGCAGTTGCATATCAGCGCTATGACTGTAAGGCGCAGGCTACACGAGAGGGGTATATATCACAGAATTCCTGCACAGGAGAAACTGACATGCTCACAGAGCCGGGAGGCTGGAATTTGCACAACTCCATGTTGAGCGAGACCTTGAGTTCTGGGGACGTGCAGTATTCACAAATGAGAAAGTATTCTCCTCTACTTCTCATGGCCAAGGCCATTGCTGGAGAGTAAATAACACCAGGTATGTTTATTAAATGTTAGTTAATAAGCTGCAGCCAAATAGTTTGTGGAGGGCTTTGGTGAAGGACTATAAATGTGGCTATACGATAGAGGGACAGAGATGTCGTGCAGTCGCAAAACTGAGTGTGAATGGGTCTGGAGACTTTTTATAATGCACCAGGACCTGATACCAGGTAATTATGTTGCAGTAGATAGTGGAGATGTAAACAGCAGGTTTTTCACAATTACGAATCAACTGTAACTGGGTAAGTTATTTATGATATTTACTTACCTGAATGTTCCATTAACCTGATTTGCAAAAAATAAATAGTTACGATATATTGAAATATTTAAACAACCAGTTTGTCCAATTTGCCCATGAACATAATCATGTGCATTAATTCCCATAATGTTCTGTAAATAATTACCACCCTGGAGATCAGGTAATGAAATATGTAATAGTTAATACCTAACAGGTCATTACATTTAGGTAACATATCCGTATGCAAAAACAATTACATAAAAAAACAAAACAAATACGATTTCAAATACTTCAGTTGATGAAAAATAGCACCAGGTATAACAAATCATGAGGCATTCAATTAACATGTCAATATCGACAGTGTTGGTTCAACAGCGGTCTAGGGGTATTAAGTGCTCTATGCCTGGTAAACGGTCGTGAAGTGTGGACGAGGTGGTAATTATGGATGGTTTGCCGGTTTACGCATGAACATTATATTGTTGCTCAGGCGAAAAGGGATTTGTTTTAATGTATGTTTAGGGACTAATACCTATATGAATACAGAATGTCTATGCACAATTTTAGGCATAATATACAGGAAAAAATGCACATACGTCAATAATCCACTAACGCATCATATGGAGGTAGCTCGTTCTGGCAACGTCACCTGCAATGTGTGGGACTGGATATCATTACATGGTGCAGGTGACGTGTTCCAAATTGAGGGGCGCTTCACAGCAGATAAATACATCGAGGTGCTTGAAGAGTCCTTCTTGCCATCCCTTCGTGAGATGGATTTCCCGTTTCCACCTGGGCCCATACTGTTCATACAAGACAGGTGTCCCGTCCACAGCTCGCATAGTTCGACGCTGGTTTGACGAACAGGACCACTTTCAGCTCCTGGAACTGCCCGGCAAAGGAGCTGATATGAATGTAATTGAACAAGTTTGGGCACAGATGGCAAACACTTGGGATATGGCACAGGAAAGGAACAACCGTACAACCGGGTGCTCATGGCACACGTCTCTGAATCGTGGGAGACCTACAGACGCCGACCAGAGACGGTGCGACGTCTTGTTACGTCAGTGCCAGACAGACTGCGCGCCGTTATTGAAATGGGTGGGGGTTGGACTGGCTATTAAAAAAACTATTGTGTTAAGTAGTTTTTGTGTTCCTACGATTTCCTTACAGAGGTTTATTCTCACGGTTATCAGAAACATTCCATTTACACATTTGTGAATGTTAATAATAAATATTTCAGTGTTGCTGTGTATGTGATAACAGTCATAAGCATTGTTTGTGTAACAGGGAATAGGCACCATCCCCCCCCCCACCGTTCTTTTTATTTCCTGGAATTTCATTACTAACTAACCACTGCTATCTTAAATACTTAACAATTGCAACCGGAGAGGTTAAAGATTCATGGAAATACTGAGCAACAAGTGTTGAAAGATATCCTCCCAATTACAGTATACAGTATCAGGTAAAGTTTTAGCATGTTATATTCTCCTTCACCTATCAGGTGAAATTTTAGCATGTCATATTCTCCTAAATATGATATCCTATATGCCTACGATCATGATTCTAATGTGTGCATATATATTAGCTGTTGTTTCCCAGCGCACTGCACCTATTCTAACATGAGTAGACGGAACGGGTTCATAAGTCAGATATAAATAATGATAAATGCACCAAGCATTTCATATTCCAAATAAGTAACCTACCAAATGAATCACTGATTCTGACAAACAAAACCTAGTGACATAAGCGGTCATTTAGAGACGGTAAACGGGATCATGATACATTTATCTTATATCACACACACACACACACACGAACCTAAACATGTAAGGCACACGCGCCCGCTCGGCAACTGACAGACCCCCTCGAGAGCAGCACCATCGTAATCACCTGATCTTTGACAGTTCCCTACAAAACACAAATTGTGCATAGTATCGTAACGACCTGTTACACTAAGTTACGTATATTAGTGTAAAGTGCTGTCATAGATCCTATGGGGATTATTCTATATACTGTTATGTGTATTCTCTTTGTGTATATATATATATATATATATATATATATATATATATATATATATATATATATATATATATATATATATATATATATATATCGTACTATACTAAAACATTGCCTTCTGTTACTTAACTCACTAACCGCCTCTCATCCCTCTTGTCTTTCCGCCCTTCCCCCTCCCCCATCCCCCATTCCCCTGTATGCCTTCTATCCGCCTCATACGCCAGCCAGGTCTCTACTCCCTCCCTTCCCCGCACGTTCGATACTGTGAAACTCTGAACCCGGGTCACCCACAGGATTTGCAACGCTGACTGTACTGTGAAATTGCGTGCGCGGCTGTACACTCTCTTCGTCAGTCGCTCACTCTCCATCCTCTCCACATGGCCAAACCACGTCAGTGTGTTCCTCCTAACACTTCCTATCACATCCATATCCACACCACAACGCTCGTCAGCCTGTCTCCATGTGACTCAACATGTCCCTCTTAAATAATTTATTTCCACTGCTCTCACTCTTGACGTGTCTTTCCAATATCGTAGAAGCTTCACTTACATACGTTAGAGCTGGTATCACAATACTGTCATGTAGTCACTTTTACACTTCCATACTCACTTCCCTGTTCCTTATCACTGTTTTCAAGTAACCAGCAGCCCATCGTCCTGTCGTACCATTTCAAGCACTTCACCCTCCAAATATCCATCCTTATTCATCACACTCCTCAAGTACTTAAACGTACACTTTCCATTTCCTCACAATCCAAACTCACTGTAGATTCACTGACCACGTTTCTCAAAGACCATCACTTACACTTCCCTACATTCACCTTTAGAGTCCGTTTCTTACTCTCCCAAACTCATCCACCAAGCCACGAAGCTCCAAATCGTCTTCACTTAAGAGCACAGTATCATTTGCAAAGAGAAGTACAGGAAGTTTCGAAACACTACCGGCTCTCACAAAGGCTGCTTCAACATCGACTGCCCTACCTTGTACCTCTTTCATTACCCCATCCATGTACAGACTGAACAACGATGGAGAAATAACACATCCCTGTTTCAACCCAACCTTCAAAGAGAAAAATTCAATAATTTCACCATCCACACGCACTGCAGCCTTGTATGAATTATAAGAAAAGTAAATAGACTTCAATTATTAAAAATCCAGTTATTCTCAACACGTCAGGCACAGGCTGAAGTCGACGCTCGGGTAACCTGATTTTTTTTTTTTTTTAGGCCTATCATTAACAATCAAACTACGTATTTAAGGAAAAAGTAATATTTTTTAATTGTATATCTCAGTACCACTCAGTATTTACTATTTTTAATAATATATATCTGATAATCATTACCAAAACAATTTTCTTGTAAATGATTTATTTCCTTAGGAGTGATTTTACATTGGCAGATAGGGCTAATCATATCACAGGAACCGTTATACTGCGACAATATTCCATATTTTTAAATTGCCCCGAGGCTTAATATGATACTTGAAGCCCTAGCTATAAAGATAAAAATAATAACCATTTTGTCATTCAATTTCCAAGTAGTTTTCACGTCTCTGATCATACAAAACTCTTTTGGTTTAAGGACCATCAAATAAGAGGCCTTATTTACCTGTGAACAGATTTCATTATACGCATACCTCATTAGGCTTTGTTACTGATTTTTTTCCGAGACGGAAATTTCTCATCCTAGGATAAGTTTTCTGGATTTTAGATACAAATGAGAGTGTGTTTCAGCTAATTTAGAGTACATCTGTGGAAATTGCAGGTTTAGGGTTGTCGCCATCAATAATACTGATAGTTTTTTATTACCAATAAAGCGGATGCTTTTACCGTAAGAAAAGAACTAACCATTTTTCTTACCTGAAATTACCACGACAAATTAAAAAAGTAGAAATTGTCCTATTCCTTACGTTAAAATCCAAACAGTCTAAAGACGACATTCTTACCGTTCATTCAACCTGTATTATTTGTATCTGTCATGTACTATATACCCTCGGAGATGAGGGATAAAGTTACAATTTGTAAATAATTATATATATTGGTATTGGGAAACTGGTTATACATTCTCGTATAAATTTTTAGGTATCTAATATCAATAAGTATAACCGTTTAGAGAGATTTTACCTAAGGAAATGTGGCACATGGTGTAATACAATCCCTCATAATGTGCAATTTTTTTTTTTATTTAGCCATTTAGCTCGATGTAATATTAAAGTGCTTCTACTTCAGATAAGAAGAATACTCATCTGAAATTTCTTTCTTCTATGGGCAACCCTTACATCAAACGAAACATTGTTCTTAAACACAAAAATGCCAGCTATCTTTGTCAATACATTTCTTGTTATATGTTTGCTAAATGTGATTTTTCACAGTCAGAAGAGTCTTCTGAGTTTTGAAAATGGTTGTTTCCCAATCAATTTTCAGTACATTTGAGGTAGTTTCATATTTGGCGATTTCTACCAAAAATAAGCTCGTACAGCCATCGCTCTAGTTAAAGAGTTGTGAACTATCCAGTAACCGGATTCTATCATCCGATACTAGTTCGCAGTTGGCACTACCTTTTGTTCTTGAAGTCACGGCTAATTTGAACGAAATTTAAAAAAAAAAAATCATCCAAAATTAAAATCCAGTTAATCTCAACCCAGCAGGCATCAGTTGAAGTCGACGCCACTTCTTACAGATGATCAGGAGTCTTAAGATGCCAGTTTAAGACCTTAGTTTCATAGATTAAAAAATCCGTTTTATCTATCAATTTCCAAGTCGTTTTCAAATCTGTAATCAAACAAAACTCTTTGGTACTAAAAACCCTCAACAGAAAGTCTTCTTTCCCGTTTAATCAATTTCCTCCGACGAATTACCTCATTTGACTTTGTTACTGATTTTTTTTCCTAGACGGAACTTCCTCACCCTCAGAAATGTTTTCTGAATTTTAGATGAAATTGGGAGTGTTTCAAAGCTAATTCCGAATACATTTGTGGAAGTTGAATATTTAGTTTTTTTCCTTCTGTATTAAGCTGTTTTAATGATCGCTTAGGTTTATGAGTTTTGAAGTATTCCTGAAGAGGATTCTTTTACCGTCTCAAAACAACTTGACTGTTTTGTTTTCTTGAAGTTTCAACTACAGATGAAAACAAGCAAAAGTGAAAATCCAATCTCCAAACGTCTTTAATGAAGTTCTTTCAGTGTTCCTTCAACCTGCATTATTTTGTAACTGTCATGGATTATATTTCTAGGTAGATGAACAATAAATTATTAAATTGTAATTAATAATGTCTCGCTATTGCGATAACGTTTGTACTTTCTCGAACAAGTTTTTAAGTTAGTCAAAAGTTCATCAGTATTCTTTTTCATACCATTTTTGATATATTTCACGTAAAGAAATGTGGATTATAGTGAAACACGATATGCATGATATGCAAATATTCGTTTTTTTTTTTTTTTTTTTTTTTTTTTGCATCATTTAGAAGATTCGATGTAATTTTTAAGTGCTTCTACTGCAGATGATAAAGTATATCCATTCGATTTTATTATTTTTTTTTTTACCATTCAAAAACTTTTCTGAGTTTTGGAAATAATTGGGAGTTTCGCAAAAAGTTTTTACTATATTTGTTGATGTTTCATATTTCGACCAAAAAGAAAGTTTATACAGCCATTACTCCAGTAAAATAGTTGTTAACTACTCTCAAAGCTGATGCTATCCTCCGTAACTAGTTCACAACAGGCACTATATTTTATCCCTGAAGTGACGGATAATATGTAAGATGATAAAAACACGGTAAACATCGAGAAATAAAAATCCATTTAATTTCAATACGTCAGGCACCGGGTAAAGTCAACGCTCGAGGATTTTTTTTTTTTTTTTTTTTTGGCTCATTATGAAATCAGTGCGCACAAAACGATCCAAGTAATATTTGTAAATTGTATAACTGAGTAAGACTGCTTTGATTTTTTGAAATAATATATGTCTGATATTCAGTACCTAAACAATTTTCTTGTAAACGATTTGATGTCTCGGAGTGATTTTATATTGCTAATATCGGTAATGATATCATACGAGCCGTCATACTGCGATAATATTCCACTTCATTTAAGTTGAAACAAGATAAAAATAACCGTTTCATCTCTCAATTTCCAAGATGTTTTCACGTCTATAATAAAACAAAACCCTTTTGGCTTAAAAACCATCAAATGAAAGCCTTCTTTACCTGTCAATCGATTTCATTATACTTAATTACCCCATTTGGCTTTATTACTGACTTTTTTTTTTTCAGACTGAATTTTCTAACCCTTAGGAAAGTTTCCTGAATTTTCGATACAAACGAAAGTGTGTCCCAGCTAATTTACAGAATATGTGGAAGTTGCAGATTTAGTGTTTTCGCTATCAATTATGATTTTTTTCTGGATAATTGACTAATAATAGTTTTTATTTATTAATAAATCGGATGCTTTTACCATAACAAAAGAATATGACCACTTTATTATCTGAAATTACCACGAAAAATGGAAAAAGTCATAAATGACCCTATTCCTAATGTAAAAATCCAATCTCGACACGACATTAGTACAGTTCATTCAATGTACGTTCAACTTGCTTTTTTTTGTAGCTGTCTTACACTACAAATATACGGAAATGAGGGATATACTTATAAGTGGTAAATAATTATATATCCCCGTATTCCGATAGTGTTTATACACCCTCGCTTAAATTATTAGGCGATAGTCTAAAGCTCTCTGGTATTCCACATCAAAAACTATCACAGTTTTGAGAGATTTTAGCTAAAGAAACGTGGCTTGCGGTTTAACACGATTCTTCATAATATGCAAATATTCTTATTTTTACATTTAGTCAAAAGAGTCGACGTCATTTTAAAGTGATTCTAGTCCACATAAAAGCGAATACTCATTCGAAGCTTCTCGTTTGTTTTGGTGACAACCCAATCAATTGAAACACTTTTTTCAAACCCACAGGTGCCAACTCTACGTGTCAATCGACTTCTTGTTATATGTTGGGTAAATGTGATTATTTTCACATTCAGGAGTGCCTTCTGAGCTATGGAAATAATTGGGTGTGTTTGCCAATCAATTATCGGTACATTTGTGGAATTTACATATTTTCCATTATCGTCCAAAAATAAGCTTATACAGCCATCGGTCTACTAAAGTAGTTGTGGCATACCCCAAAGCGGATGCTATGATCCGTAACTAGTTCACAGTTGGCACTACCTTTTATCCCTGAAGTCACGGATAACGTAAAAGGGAAAACAAATAAACTGACTCATCGAAAATTAAAAATCCGTTTAATCTCAACAGAACGGGCAACAGTTCAGATCATCGCTCCGTCAACCTGATTTCTTTTTTGTTTATGCCATTATGAACAAGAAAACAGCGTATATAAGCAAACAGAAAATAACATTAAATCATTTGTCTCAGTTCGGCTTTGTATTTACCTTCCTTTAATAATATATATCTGATAACCAATATCTAAACAACTATCTGGTAAACGATTTCTTGCTTTTCTCAGTGATTTTATATTTGTAGACGTGGGTAATAATATCACACGATCCTTCATACTAAGATCAGTATTCTCTTTTTGCATTTGATCAGATGGCGTAAGATTCCACCTTAAAGCCCTAGTTATATCGATAAAAATATTATCCGTTTTATCTATCATTATCGAAGTCGTCTTCTCGTCTGTAATCAAAGAAATCTGTTTGGGATCAAATATCCTAAAACTGAAGCTTTGTTTACCTGTGAATATACTTCATTCTACGTGTTACCTCATTTGGCCTAGTTATGTGATTTTTTTCCGAGACGGAATTTCTACACAATTAAAAGTGTTTTCTGATTTTTAGATACAATGGGAGTGTTTCAGACTTGATTTAGAGTACATATGAAGAAGTTGCTTATATTTTGTTTATTAGCCCTTTATTATGCGGGTTATAGGTTCACTTAAGTATTATAATTTTGAAGGATTCCTAAAGTGGATTGTTTTACCGTAACAAAACAACTTGACCATTTTGTTTTCCTGAAGTTACCACTACAAATGAAATCAGTTACAAATGACCCTTTTCGCCTACTCCATCCAGTCATCTCATCCTCGGCCTCCCACTCCCTCTTCCACCCTCCACCTCACTCACGTACACTAACTTCGTCAATCTTTCACTATCCATCCTCTCCACATGGTCAAAACACGTAGGTGTGTTCCTCCTAACACTTCCTATCATATCCATATCCACACTGCAACGCTCGTCAGCCTGGCTCTCCATGTGACTCCACAGGTCCCTCATATATAATCTATTTCCACTGCTCTCTCTTGTGTCTTTCCAATATCGTCGAAGCTTCACTTCCATGCGTTATATTTGGTATCACAATACTGTCATGTAGTAACTTCTACACTTCCATGCTAGGAACCAGCAACCCTTCGTCCCTGTCGTACCATTTCAAGCACTTCACCCTCCAAACCACCATCATTACTCATCACACTCCTCAAGTACTTAAACGTACCCACACTTTCCATTTCCTCAAAATCCAACCTCACTGTACATTCACTGACTTCACCTTTCTCAAAGACCATCACTTTACTCTTCCCTACGTTCACCGTTAGATTCCGTTTCTTACTCTCCCAAACGAAACACTATCATCTGCAAACAGAAGTGCAGGAAGTTTCGAAACTACCCTCTCTCACTCGGGCTGTTCCAACATTCACTGCCCTACCTTGTACCTCTTTTACTACCCCATCCATGTACAGACCCAAGAACCATGGAGACATAACACATCCCTGTTTCAACCCAACCTTCAAAGAGGAAAATTCAATCATTTCACCATCCACGCGCACTGCAGCCTTCTATGAATGATAAGAATAAAAGAAAATCAAATATTAAAAATCCAGTTAATCTCAACACGTCAGCCACAGGCTGAAGTCGACGCTCGGGCAACCTGATTTTTCTTTTAGGCCTATCATTAATATTCAAAACAACGTACATGAAGAAAAAGTATTTTTTTTTCATTGTATATATCATTAACACTCGTTATTTACTATTTTTAATAATATATATCTCATAATCATTACCTAAACAATTTTCTGGTAAATGATTTATTGCCTTTAGGAGTGATTTTACATTGGCAAATAGGGCTATTGATATCACAGGAACCGTTATACTGCGACAATATTCCATTTTTTAAACTTGCCCTGAGGCTCAATATGATACTCTAGGCCATAGCTATAAAGATAAAAATAACCATTTTGTCATACAATTTCCAAGTAGTTTCACGTATCTGATCATACAAAACTCTTTTGGCTTAAAGACCCTCAAATGACAGCCTTATTTACCTGTGAATCGATTTCATCATACTCATACCTCATTTGGCATTGTTACTGATTTTTTTCCGAGACGGAATTTTCTCGTCCTTAGAAAGGCTTTCTGAATTTTAGATACAAATGAGAGTGTGTTACAGCTAATTTAGAGTACATCTTTTGAATTTGCAGGGTTAGGGTTGTCGCCATCAATTATACGGTTTAGGGGATTACTGAAATATCACAGTTTTTAATTATCAATAAAGCTGATGCTTTTACATTAAAAAAGAACCGACCATTTTTCTTACCTGAAATTACAACGACAAATATAAAAATTAAATATTACCTATTCCTTACGTTAAAATCCAACCAGTCTAGAGACGACATTCATTCCATTCATTCAACCTGCATATTTGTAGCTGTTATGTACTATTGCGGACAGGAGTTCTTAACCACCCTCGTCCAGCCAACCTGTGTATGTGGCATCACGAGCACAGAAGTTGCCTTCGATGCATTTCTGTCGAAAAACATTCCTTCAGCTTTGTGCTTGTACTAATGGATAAAGCAATAGTAATATTTACTTTGAAGGTTTGACTCTGTTAACACGAATATATCATACTGATTATTTAATAACTTGTTTCTCGTATAGAGCCAAGCAAGTGATAAATATGTATATTTGATTCCACTCCACGACTTCCTGTAGGTCTGAACCAGCGAACACAGAGTGAACAAGTTCGAAGCATTCATTTGTTAACAGGAGAGAGAGAGAGAGAGAGAGAGAGAGAGAGAGAGAGAGAGAGAGAGAGAGAGAGAGAGAGAGAGAGAGAGAGACCGTGTATGGTGGGTGCCTGTGAATTTTGGAATAATGAGGTGGAGGCAGACTGGATTCCTGTGATCCATTGAAAACAGGCCACAGTGTGAGTATTTCTTCCATCAGTCACTAAAACTTGCCTTGCTTTGTGATATATATATATATATATATATATATATATATATATATATATATATATATATATATATATATATATATATATATATATATATATATATATATATATACATATATATATATATATATATATATACATATATATATATATATATACATATATATATATATATGTATACATATATATATATATATATATATATACATATATATATATATATATATATATATACATATATATATATATATATACATATATATATATATATACATATATATACATATATATATATATATATATACATATATATATATATATATATATATATATACATATATATATATATATATATATATATATATATATATATATATATATATATATATATATATATATATATATATATATATATATATAGGATTGCTTTCGTTGGAATAATGAATTAGGAGATAAATGCTGTTGATTTAACAAAAAGCTGTGCTTAAGAAGGCAATTTGCTTCTCTGTCCAGAGAGAAATATTCAGTTAATGAGAAAAATACTTATGAGTTCGCCAAAAATCTCCAGGTGCCAACCACCAGAGAGAAAAAAATGCGAACATAAGGCATCTAACAGAAGTTACGCGGCCTGCCAAATTATTGGACAAAGTCATCTGGCGTTACCCAGAATAAAACCCATCTTTCATTTTGTCCGACGAGACGTTATCCTGGGATAAATAAATTCCTTCATCATCAGCCAAAGGAAAAAATCCCTGTTTAGCTTGAGCACCATATTTACTCATCGCATAAAATCATGTGTATAGCCGGAATGAAGCCCCTGGCAAACTCCCTCTAAAGTGTACCGGGTACTATTTTCTATCGACAGAATAAGTTAAGCGGTGAGACTCATCTTTCGTGTAAGGAAATCCATCCCGCCTGTGTGTGTGTGTGTGTGTGTGTATGTGTGTGTGTGTGTGTGTTGAATTGAGAGTCATCTGACTTGTGGAGCATGGTATGAGGGTTGGTAGGTTGGTGACTGGGTGGGTAGATTGGTTAGTGTAGGCTGGTTGTTTCACAGGCGGACTAGGTGGAGTGAGTGGGCGAAAGGGAGGGGAAAGGGTTGTTGGGCTGGTTAAGTGGGGTGGAGTGGGGTTCGTGCATTGTTTAAGTGAGGTGGGTGGTGGGGCTACCTGTAGGACAAGGCAAGAGACGGGTTTGTGTCGTTCTACTTTTGAGACATACTGTATTGAGTATGGTTGTGGATATGTGCGTTGATGGGTGGGTGTGTAGATGGATGAACGGATTGTGGGAAAACAGGCCACTGGGATTAGGTGAATTGAGTTAATGTCCGAGTTGGGAAAATCGGTCCACAGGGGATATTATTCTGGAATCATGCTGAAGTAGGTATATATATCCAGTGAGTTACAACAGGTCCATCGAGCAATACGTCTGTTGGTTAAGAGGTCTGTGTTTCAACTCCACGCATCAGTGGGTGATATAACCACGTCGGATAACAGCTTTATGGGGAAAATAGGTTCATTGTGAAAAATACATCCATGGGTATACGACCATGTAGGAAACCTGCATTCATAGAGAGATTCAAGGTCGACGGAAAAATTGGTCCGTGGGGAGAAAATACATCAATGGGGAAAATTAGTTTGGGGGAAAATAGGTTACTTAGGGAAGTAGGCGTCTTAAAAAAAAAAAGTCATTAAGGAAAATAGGTCCATAAGGGATTGTGCTCCGAGTGGTGAAAATGTCCACTGATAAAAATATTCATGGGGTGAAAATAGGTCCATAGGGGCATACACGTACTGTAAACATACATGGAAATATTTAAATAAATGGAACCTAAAACATCCAACTTTTAACAGCGACCGTTGCCTGGAATTAGGCTTACCACTGCACACCTTGGACCAAACAACCATTAGCCAGACCCTATTACCACTTCGTCATCCAGTTATTATATTTCATAATTTACCTTCATTTAGCCATTTAAGCATAGAAAGCCAACCGAAACGAAAGGAAAAATCCCTGTTTAACTGTGTTGAGCACCTCATTTCTCCACCTCATTCCTCTAAAATTCACGGGCACCCGCTACTCTCTCTCTCTCTCTCTCTCTCTCTCTCTCTCTCTCTCTCTCTCTCTCTCTCTCTCTCTCTCTCCTGTTATCAAATGAATGCTTCGAACTTGTTCACTCTGTGTTCCCTGGTTCAGACCTACAGGAAGTCGTGTCGTGGAGTGGAACCAAATATACATATTTATCACTCGCTTGGCTCTATACGAGAAAAGTTATTAAATAATCAGTATGATATATTCGTGTTATCAGAGTCAAACCTTCAAAGTAAATATTACTATTGCTTTATCCATTAGTAAAACCCCAAAGCTGAAGGAATATTTTTCGACAAATGCATCGAAGGCAACTTCTGTTCTCGTGAATGCGGTGCTGCCACATAAACAGGTTGGCTGGACGAGGGTGGCTAAGAACTCCTGTCCGCAATAGTACTATATTCCATCGGATGTGATGGATAAAGTTAAAAATTGTAAATAATTATATATCTTGGCATTGGGATAGTGGTTATACAGTCTCGTATAAATTTTTAGGTGAAAGTCATAAGCTCACTGGTATCTAACATCAATAAGTATAACAGTTTTGAGAAATTTTACCTAAGGAAATGTGGCACACGGTGTAATACAATCCCTCAGAATCTTTTTTTTTTTTTTCAGATGTAATGTTAATGTGCTTCTACTGCAGATGAAAGGAATACTCATCCGAAATTTCTTTCTTGTATGGGCGACCCTAACATCAACCGAAACATTGTTTTTAAACACAAAGATGACAGCTATCTTTGTGACAATACATTTCTTGTTATATGTTTGCTAAATTATTTTACAGTCAGAAAAGTTTTCTAAATTTTGGAAATAGTTGATTGTTTCCTAATTAATTTTCAGTACATTTGTGGAAGTTCCTGTTTGGCGATTTCTACCAAAAATAAGCTTATCCATCGCTCTAGTAAAATAGTTGTGAACTCTCCAGTAACCGGATGCTATCATCCGGAACTAGTTCGCAGTTGGCACTACCTTTTGTTCTTGAAGTCACGGCTAATTTGAACGAAAAAAAAAAAAACTAACATCCAAAATTTATAATCCAGTTAATCTCAACCCAACAGGCATCAGTTGAAATCGACGCTCCGTCAGCCTGATATTTTACTTTTAATCTCAAGTGTATATTAGGAATCAATTAATGATAATAAATCGAATACCTCAGTACGGCCACTTATTTACATTCTCCTAACGATTTCTTGCCTGTCGGAGTGATTTTGTCTGGGTAAATATGAATAATTATATCACACGAACTGTCATATTCAGAAAACATTCCTCTTCTTACAGATGATCAGGAGGCTTAAGATGCCAGTTTAAAACCCTAGTTATATAGATTAGATAATCCGTTTTATCTATCAATTTCCAAGTCGTTTCAAACAAAACTGTTTGGTACTAAAAACCCTCAACTGAAAGTCTTCTTTCCCGTTTAATCAATCTTCCTACGTATTACCTCATTTGACCTTGTTAATGATTTTTTTCCTAGACGGAACTTCCTCACCCTCAGAAATGTTTTCTGAATTTTACATGAAATTAGGAGTGTTTCAATGCTATTTCCAAGTACATTTGTGGAAGTTGTACATTTAGTTTTATTCCTTCTGTATTATGCGGTTTTTAGGATCAGTTAAGTATATGAGTTTTGAGGTATTCCTGAAGAGGATTCTTTTACCGTATCAAAACAACTTGACTGGTTTCTTTAAGTTTCAACTAGAGATGAAAACAAGCAAAAGTGAAAATCAAATCTCCTAACTACTTTAATGAAGTTCTTTCAGTGTTCCTTCAACCTGCATTTTTTTGTATCTGCATTATGTGTCTAGAGAGATGAGCAATAAAGTTATAAATGGTAATTGATTATAAATATCACTATTGCGATAATGTTTGTACTTGAATAAGTTTTTACATGAAAGTCAAAAGCTTACCAATATTGTTTTTCATGAGATATCACAGTTTTGATATATTTCCCCTAAGGAAATGTGGCTTATGGTGTAATACGATACTGCAGATGAAAATGTCATTCATTCGATTTTTTTTTTTTTTTTTTTTACCATTGAGAAAAGTCTTGTGGGTTTTTGAGATAATTGTGTTTTGCAATAAATTCTCACTATATTTGATAATGTTGCATATTTATCTATATCGGGGAAAGAAAACTTTATATAGCCATCACTTCAGTAAAATAGTTCTGAACTACCCCCAAAGCGAATGCTATCCTACGTAAGGAGTTCACAACTGGCACTTCTATTTATCCCTGAAGTCACAGGTAATATGTAATAAGATAAAAATACTACAGACATATCGAGAAATAAAATTCCAGTTAATCTTAATACGTCAGACACCGACAGTCAACGTTCGGGGATTTTTTTTTTCTTTTTTGCACATTATGAAATAAGAGACGGCGCACAAAATTAACCAAGTAATATTTGTAAAATGTATATCTCAGTACGACTGTACTGATTTTTTGTAATAATATATGTCTGATATTCAATAAATAAACAATTATCTTGCAAACGATTTATTGCTTTTCGAAGAGATTTTACATTTTTAGTATGGGTAATCATACTGCGATAACATTCCATTTCATTTAAGTTGACCCTAGAGATAAAAATGATAACCGTTTTATCTGGCAATGTCCAAGATGTTTTCATGTCTCTAATCAGACAAATCTCGTTTGGCTTAAAAACCCTAAAATGAAAGCCTTCTTTACCTGTCAATCCATTTCATTATACTTACCTCATTTAGCCTTATAACTGACATTTTTTTTCCGAGACTGAATTTTCTAACCCTTAGGAAGGTTTCCTGAATTTTCGATACAAATGAAAGTTTGTGCCAGCTAATTTAGAGAACAACTGTGGAAGTTGCAGATTTAGATTTTTCCCTATCAATTATGATTTTTTTATGATTAACATATTAGTTTTTAATTATGAATAAAATGGATGATTTTACCGTAACGAAAGAACATGACCATTTTTTTTTAAATGAAATTACCACGACGTGGAAAAAGTCAGAAATGACCCTCTTCCTAATGTAAAAATCCAATCTCCAGTGTACGATCAAGCTGCATTTTTTGTTGCTGTCATGCACTACAATTCAACAGAAATTAGGGATATAGTTATAATTGGTAAATAATTATATATCCCCGTATTCCGATTGTGTTTATACACGCATAAATTTTTAGGCGATAGTCCAAAGTTCACTGGTATTCCACATAAAACAGTATCACAGTTTTGAGATTTTACCTAAGGAAACCTGGCATGCGCTTTAAAACGATTCTTAATAATGTGCAAATACTCATATTTTTACCTTCAGTCACAAGGGTCGACATAATTTTAAAGTGATTCTAGTCTAGATAAAAACGAATACTCATTCGAAGTTTCTCGTTTGTTTCGGTGACAACCCAATCGATTGAAACTGTTTTTAAACTCACAGGTGCCAACTCTCTTTATGTGTCAATCGACATCTTGTTATATGTTGGCTAAAGGTTATTAATTTTTTTTTTTTTTCACAGTCAGAAGTGTCTTCTAAGTTATAGAAATAATTGGGTGTGTTTGCCAATCAATAATCTTTACATTTGTGGAATTAACATATTTTGTGTTTCCGTCCAAAAATAAGCTTATACAGCCATCGGTCTAGTAAAATAGTTGTGACCTACCCCAAAGCGGATGCTATGATCAGTAAATAGTTCACAGTTGGCACTACCTTTTATCCCTGAAGTCACGGATAATGAGTGGAAAAAAAAATAATCTGACTCATCGAGAATTAAAAGTACTGTACATTTAATCTCAACGGAACAAGCAACAGTTCTAATCGTCGCTCCTTCAACCTGATTTTTTTTCTTTATGCCATTATGAACAAAAATACAGCGAATATAAGGAATCAGAAACTAACATTAAATTGTGTATCTCAGTACGGCTTTGTATTTACTTTCTTTTAATAATATATATCTGATAACCAATATCTAAACAAATTTCTGGTAAACGATTTTTTGCCTTTCTCAGTGATTTTATATTTGTAAACATTGACAATAATATCACAAGGCCCGTCATACTTAGATCAGTATTCTCTTTTTGCATATGATCAGATGGCCTAGTTATACCGATAAATATAATATCCGTTTTATCTATCAATTTCGAAATCGTCTTCTCATCTGTAATCAAAGAAACCCGTTTGGGATCAAACACCGTCAAATGGAAGCTTTCTTTACCTGTGAATATACTTCATCCTACGTGTTACCTCATTTGGCCTAGTTACGTGATTTTCTTCCTACACGGAATTTCTAAACAATCAGGTGTTTTTTGATTTTTTGATATACATGGGTTTCAAAGTTAAATTAGTGTACATATGAAGAAGTTGCATATATTGTTTATTAGCCCATTATTATGCGGTTTATAGGTTCACTTAAGTATAATAGTTTTGAAGAATTCTTAAAGTGGATTTTTTAACCGAAACAAAACAACTTGACCATTTTGTTTTCTTGAAGTTACCACTACCAATGAAATCAGATACAAATGACCCTTTTCGTAACGCAGAACTCCAATCTCCATACGACATTAATACAGTTAATTCAGTGTTCCTTCAACCTGCATATTTTGTAGCTGGCATGCACTATATATCTACAGAGATGAGGAATGAAGTTCGATCTATCTATCCATTGCTAGACTTCTCTATACCGAACTGCGTGGCCACAAACAAATCGCCTCCACGTCGCCCTGTCCCCCGCCATTTCACTGCCGTACTCCCTACTCACACCCCCCTCTTATATACATCTCAACTCCATCCCGTCATCTCATCCTCGGGCTCCCCCTCCCTCTCCCCCCCTGCACCTCACTCACGTACACTCTCATCGTCAGTGTCACTCTCAATCCTCTCCACATGGCCAAACCACGTCACTGTGATCCTCCTAACGTTTCCTATCACATCAATAGCCAAACCACAACGCTCGTCAGCCTGTCTCCCCATGTAACTCCAAAGGTCCCTTTTAAATAATTTATTTCCACTGCTCTCTTGTGTCTTTCCAACATCGTCCAAGCATCACTTCCATAGGTTAGAGTTGGTATCACAATACTCTCGTTTAGTAACTTTTACACTTCCATGCTCACTTTCCTGATCCTTATCACTGCTTTCAAGGAACCAACAACCATTCATCCCTGTCGTACCATTTCAAGCACTTCACCCTCCAAACTTCCATCCTTACTTATCACACTCCCCAAGTACTTAAACGAACTCACACTTTCCATTTCCTCACAGTCCAACTTCACTGTACATTCACTGACTTCACCTGTCTCAGAGACCATCACTTTACTCCTCCCTTTAGATTCCGTTTCATACACGCTCTCCCAATCTCATCCACCAAGCCATGCAGCTCCCCTTCGTCCTCACTTAAAAACAGTATCATCTGCAAACAGAAGTACAGGAAATTTCGAAACACTACCCTCTCCTACTAGGGCCGCTGCAGCATCCATTACCTCTTTTATTACCCCATCCATGTACAGACTGAACAACCATGGAGACATGACACATTCATGTTTCATCCTAACCTTCAAAGAGAAAAATTCAATCAATTCACCATCCACACGCATTGCAGCCTTAGCACCATCATACATACTTTTCACAGCATTCAACAACATCCGGTCTACTCCATAGATTCTTGATACTTCCCTCACTTTGTTTATCCACCATGTTATATGCTTTCTCCAAATCCATGAATGCCACAAACAACTTCTTTCCCCTCGATTGAAACTTTTTCACTAAAGAATGACTATGTGATCTTGACAACCTTTTCCGTTCCTAAAGCCTCCCTGATCTTCATTTCCCTGACTGTCAGTAATTATCCTACCATACACTTTTCCTACTACACTAAGAAGACAAATGCCCCCCATGATTACCACACACTTCTTTTTCCCTTCTTCCTTTGTACAAGGGAATTATTATACCTGAATTTCAATCCTCCGAAACTCTACCTTCCTCCCAGGCCAATCTGCACATCCATTCTGCTGCTATCTCACCCCCATGCTTCAGCATTTCACCACACACTCCATCAATTCCTGGGGTTTCTCCAATTTGACTTTCTTCATTGCTTTCACAATTTCTATCCTGTTGATTTCGTTCTGTCTTCTCATCTCTCTCCGTCTCCCAGCCATTCCCTAGCCACTTATACTCGAATTACTTCCATTCTCTATGTTCAAAAATTCCTTAAAGCGTTCTTTCCATATGCTCACTTTTTCTCCCATCTCCAGTAGTAATCTACATATTTTACCTTTCACTTCTCTTGTAATTAATCATATATCTCGCTAATGCGATTGTGTTTATACTTTCTCGTATAAATTTTTCGGTGAAAGTCAAAAGCTCATTAATATCCTGTCTCATGAGATGCCACAGTTTTCAGAAATGTCGCTTATGGTGTAAGACGATCTTTCATAATATATATATATATATATATATATATATATATATATATATATATATATATATATATATATATATATATATATATATATATATATATATATATATATATATGTATATATATATATATATATATATATATATATATATATATATATATATATATATATATATATATATATATTTTTGTTACATGCATTGGAAGATGTGCAAATTGGCCTGGGAGGAAGGTAGAGTCCCGGAGGATTGGAAGTCAGGTATAATTATTCCCTTGTACAAATGAAAAGGGGAAAAAGAAGTGTGTGGTAATCATAGGGGCATTTGTCTTCTTAGTATAATAGGAAACGTGTATGGTAGGATATTTATTGACAGAGAGAAAGGACAGAGAAATTAGTTGGAGAAGAACAGGGAGGCTTTAGGAATGGAAGAGGTTGTGTAGATCAGATATTCATTCTTAGATCTTTAGTGGAAAAGTTTCTAGTGAAGGGAAAGAAGTTGTATTCGGCTTTCATGGATTTGGAGAAAGCATATGACAGGGTGGATAGACAAGGATTGTGGATAGAGTTAAGAATATATGGAGTAGATGGGAAGTTGTTGAATGCTGTGAAGAGTATGTACGATGGTGTGAAGGCTGCAGTGCGTGTAGATAGTGAACTAAGTGAATTTTTCTCTTTGAAAGTTGGGTTGAAACAGGGATGTGTCATGTCTCCATGGTTGTTCAATCTGTATATGGATGGGGTAATAAAAGAGGTACAAGGTAGGGTAGATGATATTGGAGTGGCCCTGGTGAGAGAGGATAGTGTTTAGAAACTTCGCTCTGTTGTTTGTAGATGATACTGTGTTGTTGAGTGAAGACGAAGGGGAGCTGCAAGGCTTGGTGGATGAGTTTGGGAGTGTGCAAGAAATGGAATCTAAAGGTGAATGTAGAGAAGAGTAAAGTGATGGTCTTTGATAGAGGTGGTCAGTGAATGTACAGCGAGGTTGGATGGTGAGGAATTGGAAAATGTACGTTTAAGTACTTGGGTTTGTGATGAGTAAGGATAGAGGTTTGGAGGGTGAAGTGCTTGAAAGGGTACAGCAGGGAAGAAAGGTTGCTGGTTCTTTGAAAGCAGTGATAAGAAACAGGGAAGTGAGCATGGAAGTGAAAAAGTTACTACTTGATATTATTGTGATACCAACTCTAACGTACGGAAGTGAAGCTTGGACGTTGTTGGAAGGACACAAGAGTGAGAGCAGTGGAAATGAGTTTTTTAAGAGGGGCATGTGGAGTCACATGGAGAGACAGGCTGACGAATGAGGATATAAAGAAGCGTTGTGGTGTTGATGTGGATGTGATAGGAAGCATTATGAGGAACACACTGAGGTGGTTTGGCCATGTGGAGAGGATGGAGGGTGAAAGACTGACGAAGAGAGTTTATGTGAGTGAGGTGGAGGGGGGAAGAGGGAGGGGGAGGCCGAGGATGAGATGGAGGGATGTGATGGAGAGGTATATGGGAGAGGGGTGTGTGAGTTGGGAGCAGGGCAGTGAAATGGCGGGGGACAGGGCGACTTGGAGGCGATTTGTTTGTGGCCACCCCAAACGGGATTGATTCGTCTGGCAATAGATAGATAGATAGTCAGGACGCTCGATGTATTTTTAAAGTGCTTCTACTACAGATAAAAAGAATACTCATTCGAATATTCTCGCTTGTTCCCGTGACCTTACGATCAATTCAAACTTCTTGTTCTTAAACACCTCATATGCCAGGTCTCTTGACGTGTCAATCGATTTCTTGTTAAGCTGTTTCCTAATGTGATTTTTTCACCCTCAGATATGTCTTCTTAGTTTTGGAAATAATTGGGAGTGTTTTCCTATCAGTTTTTAGTACATTTCTTGAAGTTGCATGTTTAGCAATTTCGACCAAAAATAAGTTTATAAAGCAATCACTCAAGTAAAATAGTTCTGAATTATTCCCAAAGCGTATACCATCATTAAAAACTAGTTCACAATTAGTACTACATGAAGTCACGGCTAATATGACATAAGAAAAAAAGAAAGACATCAAATATTAAAAATCCAGTTAATCTCAATACGACAGACACCTGCTGAAGTCGAAGCTCGACCAACATAATTTTTTTTTTTTTTTAGGCACATCATTAACAATCAAACTACGTATATAAGGAAAAAGGAATTTTTGTAAATTGTATATCAGTTAAATATCTGATAATCATTATGTAAACAATTTTCTTGTAAATGATTTATTGCCTTTAGTAGTGATTTTGCATTGGCAAATATGGCTAATGATATCACAGGAACCGTTATACTACGAAAATATTCAATTTTTTAAATTTGACCCGAGGCTCAAGATGATACTTAAAGCCTTAGCTATACGGATAAAAATAATAACCATTTTATCACTCAATTTCGAAGTTGTTTTCACGTCTCTGATCATATAAAACTCTTTTTCCTTATAGACCCTAAAATGAAAGCCATATTTACATGTGTATCAATTTCATTATACGTTACTGATTTTTCTCCGAGACGGAATTTTCTCACCCTCTTAAAGGTTTTCCGAATTTTAGATACAAATGAGGGTGTGTTCCAGCTAATTTAAAGTACAGTTTCGAGCAGATGACTCGAGGCTACCTAGTCAACAGTTGTAGCTATGAACTTAACCGAGATTTAGTCGGTTGTTTTGGCGAATCAAACCTGTCAATAATTTGTCAATGTGCAGTTCTAACTGGTCTCCAGTCAATATCATCCAAGTAAACGGATTATATTGATAATGATTAACGTGCCATACACATGGTAGATATATTTATAACCACAGTATTTCAGCACAGACGTCCCAATAGTGATGCATTCATTCATGTGAGACAAACGGGTATTCCAAGTTTGCTGCTCCATCACCATCTCGGTAGGCACCTCGTGATGCCACGTATGGGAATAGGCATGGAGATGGAACCAGCTGGCCCGTTCATGATGATAAACAATTATAGAGATTAATCGTTCGACGTTACCACTCAGATATTAAAGAAACATTAGTAAGTCAAAACAAACATATTACAACCTCCAATCTAATATACATTAAATACAGCAGCCAACCACCTGCCTCCTCCCCCCCTCCCATCAGACGTCCCACCTCGTCCCGCCCTTCCTTATCTACCATCCTATAACTCCCTCACCCCCCTTCCCTTGTTCCGCCTACTGTGGTGTGAACCTTTAACTCTCCCACCTGTTTCGGCTTCAGAGATCGACGAAAGTGAGGTTCACATGGGGGATGACTGACATGACGGTATTTCTGTGATAATAACGCTAGGTTGCGGGGAAGCTGATAACCTTACGGCATATCATTTAAAAACTGGTAAAGGCTGTTTTGTTCATGACAGTCGAACAAAATAAATCACTACCGATACTCGTTTGTCTCACATGAATGAACACACCACTGTTTGGGTGCCTGTGTTGTATTACTGTGGTTATAAATATATCTACCTTGTGTATGGCACGTTAATCATTATCAATATAATCCGTTTACTTGGATGATATTGACTGGAGACCAGCTAGAACTGCACATTGACAAATTATTGACAGGTTTCATTCGCCAGAACAGCCGACTAAATCTCGGTCAAGTTCATGGCTACAACTGTTACCAGATAAAACACAAACATGTTGGTCTCGAGTCATCTGCTCGCAACTGTACATCTGTTGAATTTGCAGATTTAGGGTTGTCGCCTTCAATTATGCGGTTTTGGAAATTACTGATAATAATTTTTATTTATCAATAAAGCGAATGTTTTTACTGTAACAAAAGAACTTAACATTTTTTTTTATCCGAAATTACCACGACTAAGGAAAAAAGTTCAAATTACCCTATTCCTAACGTTAAAATCCAACTAGTCTAAGGACGACATTCATACAGTTCATTCAGTGTTCCTTCAACCTGCATTTTTTGTAGCTATCATGTACTATATACCTACGGAGATGATGGATAAAGTTACAAATGGTAAATAATTTAATGTCTTGGTAGGCGATACTGATTATACATTCTAGTAAAAATTTTTAAGTGAAAGTCAAAAGGAAACCGGTCTTTAAAATCAAGATGTATAACAGTTTTGAGAGATTTTACCTAAGGAAATGTGGCACATGGTGTAATACAATCCCTCATAATATGCTTTTTTTTTTTTTCATTTAGTCAGTAGGCTAGATGTAATATTAAAGTGCTTCTACTGCAAATTAAAAGAATACTCGTTCGAAAATTCTTTCTTGTATCGGCGAGCCTTACACCAACCAAAAATTATTTGTTTTTAAATACATAGATGCCAGCTATTTTTTTGTCAATACATTTCTTATTATATGTTTGCTACGTGTGATTTTTCAGTCAGAAGATTATTCTGAGTTTTGGAAATGGTTGATTGTGTTTCCCAATCAATTTTCGGTACATTTGTGGAAGTTTCATATTTGGCGATTTCTACCAAAAATAAGCTTATACAGCCATCGCTCAAGTAAAAGAGTTGTTAACTACCCAGGAACCGGATGCTACCATCCGAAACAACTTCGCAGTTGGCACTACCTTTTGTTCTTGAAGTCACGGCTAATTTGAAAGAAAAAAAGAAAAAAGAAGACATCTGACTCATCGAAAATTAAAAATCCAGTTAATCTCACACCAACAGGCATCAGTTCAAATCGACGCTCCGTCAGCATCATATTTTACTTTTAATCTCATCATGAACAATAAAACAGAGTATATTAGGAATCAAGTAACGTTAATAAAGTGAATATCTCAGTACGGCTACGTATTTACATTCTCCTAACAATATATGATGTCTAACCAATACCTAAACAATTTTCTTGTAAACAATTTCTTGCCTATCGGAGTGATTTTACCTTGATACATATGAATAATTATATCACACGAACCGTCATACTCAGAAAACATTCCTGTTCTTACAGATGATCAGGAGGCAAAAGATGCCATATTAAAACCCTAGTAATATAGATAAAAACAAAATCCGTTTTATCTATCAATTTCCAAGTCTTTTTCACATTTGTAATCAAATAAAACTCTTTGGTACTAAAAACCCTCAACTGAAAGTCTTTTTTCCCGTTTAATCAATTTCGTCCTACGTATTACCTAATTTGACCTTGTTACTGATTTTTTTCCTAGACGGAACTTCCTCACCCTCAGAAATGTTTTCTGAATTTTTAGATGAAATTGGAAGTGTTTCAAAGCTAATTCTAAGAACATTTGTGGAAGTTGCATATTTAGTTAAGTATAATAATTTTGAAGTATTACTGGAGGATTCTTATACCGTATCAAAACAACGACTATTTTGTTTTCATGAACTTTCCCCTATAGATGAAAACAAGCAAAAGTGAAAATCCAATCTCCAAACGACTTTAATGAAGTTCTTTCAGTGTTCCTTCAAACTGCGTTATTTTGTATGTCATGCATTATATGTGTAGGGAGATGAGCAATAAAGTAATAAATGGTAATTAATTATAAATCTCACTATTGCGATAATGATTGTAGTTTCCCCAGTAAGTTTTTAGGTGAAAGTCAGAAGTTCATCAATATTCTTTTTCATGAGATATCAGTTTTGATATATTTCACCTAAGGAAATGTGGCTTATGGTGTAACACGATCCTTCATGATATGCAAATATTCTTCGTATTTTTTGCATCATTTAGAAGACGATGTAATTTTAAAGTGCTTCTACTGAAGATGGAAAAGGATATGCATTCGAATTTTCGTTTTTTTTTTTTTTTATTAAAAAACTTTTCTCAGTTTTGGTAACAAATGGGAGTGTTTCGCAATTAATTTTCGCTATATTTGTTGAAGTTGCTTATTTATCTATTTCTACAAAAAAAAATTTATACTGCCATCACTCCAGTAAAATAGTTGTGAACTACTCCAACAGCGGATGCTATCCTCCGTATCTAGTTCACAACTGGCACTACCTTTTATTCCTGAAGTCACGGATAATATGTAAGATAAAAGCACTATAGACATATCGAGAAATAAAAATCCAGTTAAACTCAATACGTCAGGCACCGGTTAAAGTCAACGCTCGGGGAACCTTTTTTTTTTTTTTTTTTTTTTTGACCCATTATGAAAAAAGATACGGCGTACAAAATGAACCAAGTAATAATTGTAAATTGTATATCTGAGTAAGACTGTTTTGATTTTTTGTAATAATATATGTCTGATATTCAGTACCTAAACAATTTTCTTGTAAACTATTTATTGCCTTTCGGAGTGATTTTACATTGCTAATATAGGTAATGATGTCATACGAGCCGTCATACTGCGATAATATTCCATTTCATTTAAGTTGACCCGAGGCTCAAGATACAGATAAAAGTAATAACCGTTTTATCTGGCAATGTCCAAGATGTTTTCTCGTTTCTAATGAAACAAAACTCTCAAATGAAAGCCTTCTTTATTCGTCAATCGATTTCATTATACTTAATTACCTCATTTGGAATTATTATATTTTTTCGAAATGTAATTTTCTGACAAAGTTTTCCTAAATTTTCGATGCAAATGAAAGTGTGTCCCAGCTAATTTAGAGTACACTTGTGGAAGTTGCAGATTCAATGTTTTCGCTATCAATTATGACTTTTTCATAACTGAATTATAATAGTTTTTAATTATTAATAAGACATGCTTTTACCGTAACAAAAGAATATGACCATTTTATTATCTGAAATTAGCACGACAAGTGGAAAAAGTCAGAAATGACCCTCTTCCTAATGTAAAAATCCAGTCTCCAAATGACATTAATACAGTTCATTCAGTGTCCGGGTAACCTGCATTATTTGAAGCTATCAAACACTACAAATAAATGGAAATTAGGGATATACTTATGAATGGTAAATAATTATATATCTCCGTATTCCGATAGTGTTTATAAACCCTCGCATAAATTTTTAGACGATAGTCCAAAGTTCACTGGTATTCCACATCAAAAGGTATCACAGTTTTGAGATATTTTAGCTAAAGAAACGTGGCTTGCGGTTTAACAAATATGCAAATATTCTTATTTTTACATTTAGTCACAAGGGTCGACGTAATTCTAAAGTAATTCTAGTCCAAATAAAAACGAATACTCATTCGAAGTTTCTCGTTTGTTTCGATGACAGCCCAATCAATTGAAATTTACTGTTTTCAAACCCACAGGTGCCAACTCTCTTTACGTGGGTAAAGGTTATTTTTTTCACAGTCAGAAGTGCCTTCTGAGCTATGGAAATAATTGGGTGTGTTTGCCATTCAATTATCGGTACATTTGTGGAATTTACATATTTTGCGTTATCGTCCAAAAATAAGCTTATACAGCCATCGTTCTAGTAAAATAGTTGACCTACCCCAAAGCGGATGCTATGATCCGTAACTAGTTCACAGTTGGCACTATCTTTTATCCCTGAAGTCACGGATAATGTGTGGGAAAAAAAATAAATGACATCGAAAATTAAAAATATATTTCATCTCAACAGAACAGGCAACAATTCACATCGTCGCTCCGTCAACCTGATCTTTTTTCTCTTTATGCCATTATGAACAAGAAAACAGCGTATAGCAGGAATCAGAAACTAACATTAAATTGTATATCTCAGTACGGCTTTGTATTTACCTTCTTTTGATAATATATGTATGATAAAAAAATATCTGAACTTTCTGGTAAACGATTTCTTGCCTTTCTCCGTGATTTTATATTTGTAAACATGGGTACTTATATCAAACGATCCTTTTACATTCTCTTTTTACATTTGATCAGACGGCATAAAATTTCACCCTAAAGCCCTAGTTATACCGATAAAAATAATATCCGTTTTATCTATCAATTTCGAAGTCGTCATCTCATCTGTAATCAAAGAAATCCGTTTGGGATCAAACACCGTCAAATGGAAGCTTTCTTTACCTGTGAATATACTTATACTACATGTTACCTCATTTGGCCGTTACTTGATTTTTTTCCGACACGGAATTTCTACACAATGAGAAGTGTTTTCTGATTTTTTGATAAACATGGGAGTCTTTCAAAGTTAATTTGATAAACATGGGAGTCTTTCAAAGTTAATTTAGAGTACATATGAGAGGTTGTATATATTTTGTATTAGCCCTTTATTATGCGGTTTATTGGTTCACTTAAGTATAATTGTTTTGAAGAATTCCTAAAGTGGATTCTTTAACCGTAACAAAAAAACTTGACCATTTTCTTTTCTTGAAGTTACTACTACCATTGAAATCAGATACAAATTACCCTTTTCGTAAGGTAGACCTCCAATCTTCATACGACATTAATACAGTTAATTCAGTGTTCCTTCAACCCGCAAATTTTGTAGCTGGAATGAAGTTCTATCTCTCCATTGCCAGACGGCACTATACCGAACTGGGTGGCCACAAACAAATCCCTCCACGTCGCCCTGTCCCCTGCCATTTAACTGCGCTACTCATTACACACACACCCCTCTCATATACATCTCTACTTCATCCCGTCATCTTCATCCTCGGGCACCCCCTCCCTCTCCTCCCCCGGACCTCACTCACATAAACTCTCTTCGTCAGTGTCTCACTCTCAATCCTCTCCATATGGACAAACCATCTCAGTGTGTTCCTCATAACGCTTCCTATAATGTCCACATCAACACCAAAACGCTCCTTTATATCCTCATTCGTCAGCCTGTCTCTCCATGTGACTCCACATGCTCCTCTTAAATAACTCATTTCCACTGCTCTCACTCTTGACTTGTGTCCTTCCAATAACGTCCAAGCTTCACTTCCGTACGTTAGAGTTGGTATCACAATACTGTCATGTAGTAACTTTTTCACTTCCATGCTCACTTCCCTGTTTCTTATCACTGCTTTCAAAGAACCAGCAAACTTTCTTCCCTGCTGTACCCTTTCAAGCACATCACCCTCCAAACCTCCATCCTTACTCATCACAGTACACAAGTACTTAAACGTACTCATATTTTCCAATTCCTCACCATCCAACCTCGCTGTCCATTCACTGACTTCACCTCTCTCAAAGACCATCACTTTACTCTTCCCTACATTCACCTTTAGATTCAGTTTCTTTCACACTCTCCCAAATCCATCCACCAAGCCTTGCAGCTCCCCATCGTCTTCACTCAACAACACAGTATCATCTGCAAACAACAGTACAGAGAGTTTCCAAACACTATCCTCTCTCACCAGGGCCACTCCAACATCCACTACCCTACCTTGTACCTCTTTTATTACCCCATCCATGTACAGATTGAACAACCATGGAGACATGACACATCCCTCTTTCAACCCAACTTTCAAAGAGAAAAATTCACTTAGTTCACCATCAACACGCATTGCAGCTTTCGCACCATCGTACATACTCTTCACAGCATTCAACAACTTCCCATCTACTCCATATATTCTTAACACTTTCCACAATCCTTGTCTATCCACCCTGTCATATGCTATCTCCAAATCCATGAAAGCTGCATACAACTTCTTTCTCTAAAAACTTTTCCACTAAAGATCTAAGAATGAATATCTGATCTACACAACCTCTTCCCTTACTAAAGCCTCCCTGTTTTTCTCCAACTAATTTCTCTCTTCTTTCTGTCAATAAGTATCCTACCATACACTTTTCCTACAATACTAAGAAGACAAATGCCTCTATGATTACCACACACTTCTTTTTCCCCTTTTCCTTTGTACAAGGGAATAATTATACCTGACTTCCAATCCTCCGGGACTCTACCTTCCTCCCAGGCCAATCTGCACATCTTCCACATCCATTCTCCTACTATCTCTCGCCCATGCTTCAGCATTTCACAACACACTCCATCAATTCCTGGGGCTTTGCTCATTTTAACTTTCTTCATTGCTTCCACAACTTCTATCCTACTGATTTCTTCTTGTCTTCTCACCTCCCTCCTTCTCCCAGCCATTCCTTAGCCACTTATACTCGCATTACTTCCATCCTCTACGTTCAACATAATTATCTCACACTCTTAAAGGTTTTCCGAATTCTAGGTACAAATGAGAATGTGTTTTAGCTAATTTAAATTACATCTTGAATTTGCAGATTTATTGTTGTCGCCATGAATTATGCGGACTTGGAGATTAATGATAATTAATAATTTTTAATTATTAATAAAGCGAATGTTTTTACTGTAAGAAAAGACCGACTTTTATCCGAAATTACCACGACTAATGAAAAAAGTTCAAATTAATCTATTCCTAACGTTAAAATCCAAACAGTTTAAAGGCGAGATTCATACAGTTCATTCAGTGTACCTTCAATCTGCATTTTTTTTTAGATGTCATGTACTATATACCGACGGAGATGATAGTTACAAATGGTAAATAATTTAATGTCTTGGTATTGGGATAGTGATTATACATACTCATAAAAATTTTTTACATGAAAGTCAATAGCTCACCGGTGTTTAAAATCAAGAGATGTAACAGTTTTGAGAGATTTTACATAAGGAAATGTGGCGCATGGTGTAATACAATCCCTGATAATGTGCCTTTTTTTTTTTTTTTTTAATTTATAGTCAGTAGGCTAGATGTAATATTAAAGTGCTTCTACTTCTAATGAAAAGAATACTCATTCGAAATTTTTTTCTTGTATCGGCGAGACTTACATGAAACATTGTTTTTAAACACATAGATGCCACATATCTTTTTGTCAATACATTTCTAATTATATGTTTGCTACATGTGATTTTTTTTACAGTCAGAAGAGTATTCTGAGTTTTGGAAATGGTTGGTTGTGTTTCCCAATCAATTTTCTGTACATTTGTGGAAGTTTCATATTTGGCGATTTCTACCAAAAATAAGCTTATACAGCCATCGCTCTAGTAAAAGAGTTGTAACCTACCCAGTAACCGGAGGCTGCCATCCGGAACTAGTTAGCACTTGGCACTACCTTTTGTTCTTGAACTCACGGCTAATTTGAACGAAAAAAAAGAAAAAAGAAGACAACTGACTCATTGAAAATTAAAAATCCAGTTAATCTCAACCCAAGTCGACACTCCGTCAGCCTCATATTTTACTTTTAATCTCATCATGAACAATAAAAGAGAGTATATTAGGAATCAATTAATGTTAATAAACTGAATATCTCAGTACGGCTACGTATTTACATTCTCCTAACAATATATGTTATAACCAATACCTAAACAATTTTTTTTGTAAACGATTTCTTGCCTATCGGAGTGATTTTACCTAGGTAAATATGAATAATTATAAACGATTTCTTGCCTATCGGAGTGATTTTACCTAGGTAAATATGAATAATTATATCACACGAACCGTCATACTCAGAAAACATTCCTGTTCTTACAGGTGACCAGGAGGCTTAAGATGCCATTTTAAAACCCTAGTTATATAGATAAAAAACAAAATACGATTAATCTATCAATTTCCAAGTCTTTTTCACATCCGTAATCAAATAAAACTCTTTGGTACTAAAAACTCTCAACTGAAAGTCTTTTTTCCCGTTTAATGAATATCGTCCTACGTATTACCCTTTTTACTGATTTTTTTTTAGACGGAACTTCATCCTCAGAAATGTTTTCTGAATTTTTAGATGAAATTGGGAGTGTTTCAAAGTAAATTCTAAGTACATTTGTGGAAGTTGCGTATTTAGTTTTTTTTCCCTTCTGTATTAGGCGGTTTTTTGGATAACTTTAGTACAAGAATTTTCAAGTATTCCTGAAGAGGATTCTTATCCGTATCAAAACATCTTGACTATTTTGTTTTCATGAAATTTCCCCTACAGATGAAAACAAGCAAAAATGAAAATCAAATATCCAAACGACTTAAATGAAGTTCTTTCAGTGTTCCTTCAAACTGCATTATTTTGTATATCTCATGCATTATATGACTATGGAGATGAGCAATAAAGTAATAAATAGTAATTAATTATAAATCTCACTATTCCGATAATAATTGTTCTTTCTCGAATTAGTTTTTAGGTGAAAGTCAAAAGTTCAATATTCTCTCTTCATGAGATATCAGTTTTGATATATTTCACCTATGGAAATGTGGATTATGGTGTAACACGATCCTTCATAATATGCAAATATTCTTTTTTTTTTTTTTTTTTGTAACATTTAGAAAACTTCCCGTCCGATCAGCGAAGTTAAGCAACGTTGGGTCTGGTTAGTACTTGGATGGGTGACCGCCTGGGAACACCAGATGCTGTTGGCATCCCTACGTGTCAAGTGGGGTTGGTGGAGGATTAGTGCCCCTCCCTGTAAAACAATTAACTCTAAGCCCTTGGCCACCCCGTTCTGGGATACATGGCGTCTGGCAATGGATGGATGGATGGAAATATTTTCTGAGTTTTGGAAATAAATAGGTGTTTCGCAATAAATTTTCACTATATTTGTTCATGATCCATATATATCTATATCGATCAAAAAAGTTTAAACAGCCATCACGCCAATAAAATAGTTGGGAACTCCCAAAGCGGATGCTATCCTCCGTAACTAGTTCACAACTGGCACTATCTTTTATCCCTGAAGTCACGGATACTATATAAGAAGATAAAAACACTATAGACATCGAGAAATAAAAATCCAGTTAATCTCAGTACGTCAGGCACTGGTTAAAGTCAACGCTCGGGGGAACCTTTTTTTTTTTTTTAGGCCCATTATGAATTAAGATACGGCGTACAAAAGGAACCAAGTAATATTTGTAAATTATATATCTGAGTAACTGTTTTGATCTTTTGTAATAATATATGTCAGATATTCAGTACCTAAACAATTTTCTTGTAAACGTTTTATTGCCTTTCGGAGTGATTTTACATTGTTAATATGGGTAATACGAGCCGTCATACTGCGATAATATTCTATTTCATTCAACTTGATCCGAGGCTCAAGATACAGATAAAAATGATAACAGTTTTATCTGGCAATTTCCAAGATGTTTTCACGTCTCATGAAACAAAACTCTTTTGGCTTAAAAACCCTCAAATGAAAGCCTTCTTTACTTGTCAATTGATTTCATTGTACTTAACTACATCATTTGGCATTATTATTGAATTTTTTTTTTTCCGAAACGGAATTTTCAAACCCTTAGAAAGGTTTCCTGAATTTTCGATACAAATGAAAATGTGTGCAAGCTAATTTAGAGTACATTTGTAGAAGTTACAGATTTATTGTTTTCACTAACAATTTTGATTTTTTCGTGATAACTATATTATTTTTTAAATTATTAATAAAACGGATGCTTTTATCGTAACAAAAGAATATGACCATTTTATTATCTGAAATTACCACGACAGGGGAAAATTCCAGAAATGACACTTCATAATGTAAAAATCCAATTTCCAAACGACATTATTACAGTTCACTCAGTGTACGTTCAACCTGCATTTTTTGTAGCTGTCATACACTACAAATAAACGTAAATGAGGGATATAATTATAAATGGTAAATAATTATATAACCCCGTATTCCGATAGTGTTTATACACCCTCGCATAAATTTATAGGCGATAGTCCAAAGCTCACTAGTATTCCACATCACACGGTATCACAGTTTTGAGAGATTTTAGCTAAAGAAACGTGGCTTTCGGTTTAACAAGATTCTTCATAATGTGCAAATATTCTTATTTTTACATTTAGTCACAAGGGTCGACGTAATTTTAAAGTGATTCTAGTCCAGATAAAAACGAATACTCATTCGAAGTTTCTTGTTTGTTTGACAACTCAATCAACTGAAACACTGTTTTCAAACCCACAGGTGCCAACTCTACGTGTCAATCGAGTTTTTGTTATATGTTGGGTAAATGTGATTATTATCACAGTCAGAAGAGCCTTCTGAGCTATGAAAATAATTGGGTGTGTTTGCCAATCAATTATCGGTACATTTGTGAAATTTACATATTTTGCGTTATCGTCCAAAAATAAGCTTATACAGCCATCGTTCTAGTAAAATAGTTGTGACCTACCCCAAAGCGGATGCAATGATCCATAACTAGTTCACATTTGACACTATCTTTTATCCCTTAAGTGGCGGATAACGTTAAGTGGGAAAATCAAATTAACTGACTCATCGAAAATTAAAAATCCATCATCTCAACAGGACAGGCAACAGTTCAGATCGTGGCTCCGTCAACCTGATTTCTTTTTTCTTTATGCCATTGTGAACAAGAAAGCAGTGTAAATAAGGAATCATAAAATAACATTAAATTGTATATCTCAGTACGGCTTTGTATTTACTTTCTTATAATAAAATATATCTGTTAACCAATATCTAAACAACTGTCTGGTAAACGATTTCTTGATTTTCTCTGATTTTATATGTGTAAACATTGGTAATAATATAACACGATCCTTCATACTGAGATCAGAATTCTCATTTTACATTTGATCAGATGACCTTAACCCCCTAGTTATACCAATAAAAATAATATCCGTTTCATCTATCAATTTCGAAGTCGTCTTTTCATCTGTAATCAAAGAAATCATTTTGGGATCAAACATCCTCAAATGGAAGCTTTCTTTACCTGTGTATCTACTTCATTCTACGTGTTACCTCATTTTTGCCTAGTTAAGTGATTTTTTTCCGAGACTGAATTTCTACACAATTAAAATTTTCTGATTTCTAGATAAAAATGGTGGTTTGAAAGTTAATTTAGAGTACATATGAAGAAGTTGTATATATTGTGTATTAACCCTTTATTATGAGGTTTATAGGTTCACTTAAGTATTATAATTTTGAAGGATTCCTAAAGTGGATTCTTTTACCGTAACAAACAACATGACCATTTGGTTTTCTTGAAGTTACCACTACAAATGAAATCAGATACAAATGACCCTTTTCGTCTACTCCATCCAGTCATCTCATCCTCGGCCTCCCCCTCCCTCTTCTACCCTCAACCTCACTAACGTACATTCTCTTCGGCAGTCTCTCATTCTCCATCCTCTCCACATGGCCAAACCATGTCAGTGCGTTCCTCCTAACACTTCCTATCACATCAATATCCACACTGCAAAGCACGTCAGCCTGTCTTTCCATGTGACTCCACAGGTCCCTCTTAAATAATTTATTTCCACTTCTCTCACTCTTGACTTGTGTCTTTCCAATGTCGTCCAAGCTTCACTTCCATACGTTAGAGTTGGTATCACACTACTGTCATATAGTAATTTTTACACCCCTACATTAGAGTTGGTATCACAATACTGTCATATAGTAATTTTTACACTTCCCTACGTTAGAGTTGGTATCACAAGTCTGTCATGTAGTAACTTTTACACTTCCATGCTCACTTTCCTGTTCCTTATCACTGTTTTCAAGGAACCAGCAACCATTCTTCCCCCGTACCATTTCAAGCACTTCACCTTCCAAACTTCCATCTTTACTCATCACTCTCCCCAAGTACTTAAACTTACACTTTCCTTTTCCTCACAATCCAACCTCACTGTCCATTCATTTGCTTCACCTTTCTCAAAGACCATCACTTTACTCTTCCCTATATTCACCTTTAGATTCCGTTTCTTACTCTCCTAAACTAATCCACCAAGCCATGCAGCTACCCTTCGTCTTCACTTAAAAACACAGTATCATCTGCAAACAGAAGTACGGGATGTTTCGAAACACTACCCGCTCTCAATATGGCTGCTCCAACATCCACTGCTCTACCTTGTACAGTTGCGAACAAATGACTCGAGGCCACCTAGTCCACCAACATGTTGGTGTTTATCTGGCAACAGTGGTAGCTGTGAACTTGACCGAGATTCAGTCTGCTGTCTTGGCCAAACAAACCTAGTGATAATGTGCCAATATGCAGTTCAAACTGGTCTCCAGTGACTATCATGCAATTAAACATATAATACTGATAATGAATAATGTGTCATGTGGTATATATATATATATTTATATATATATATATATATATATATATATATATATATATATATATATATATATATATATATATATATAAACCATAAAATTACCACACAGGCATCCCAGTAGTGGTGCGTTCATTCATGTGAGACACACAGGTATGGGTAGTTTTATATATATATATATATATATATATATATATATATATATATATATATATATATATATATATATAAACCATAATATTACCACACAGGCATCCCAGTAGTGGTGCGTTCATTCATGTGAGACACACAGGTATGGGTAGTTTTTTTTTTTGGTTCGACTATCGTCGTGAACCAAGCAACCTTTACTAGTTTTCAAGAGATGTGCCGTAGGGTTATAGGCTTCCCCGGAACCTAGCATTATTATCACAAAAAACAGTCATGCCATTCATCCCTCATCGTTAACCTCACTTTCGTCGACCTCTGACTCCAAAGCAAGTGGGACAGTTAAAGGTTCACACCACAGTAGGCGGAACAAAGGTAGGGGGGTGTGGGAGTTCTATGGAGGGTGGCGAGTGAGGAAGGGCGGGACGAGGTGGGACGTGTGATGGGAGGGGGGTGAGGGAGCAAGTGGTTGGCTCCGGTATTTAACGTATATGAGATTAGAGATTGTAATACGTTTGTTTTGACAGAGAAAACCAATGTTTCTTTAATATTCGAGTGATAAAGCCGAACGATTACTCTATATATGTTTATCATGAACTGGTCAACTAGTCCCACCCCCTATACGTGACGCCACGTGGTGCATACGTCACTAACCAAGGTTGTCATGGAGCTGCACGCCTGGGATACCCATGTGTCTCACATGAACGCACGACTACAGGGATGGTTATAAATATACCTACCACGTGTATGACACGTTAATCATTATCAGTATAATACGTTTACTTGCATGGTGTTGATTGCAGACCAGTTAGAACTGCTCATTGACAAATTACCACTGGGTTTGTTTCGCCCGGACAGCAAACTGAATCTCGGTCAAGTTCACAGCTACCACTGTTGCCAGATAAAACACCAACATGTTGGTGGACTAGGTGGCCTCGTGTCATTTGCTCGCAACTGTACCTCTTTTATTACCCCATCCATGTACAGACTGAATAACCATGGAGATATAACACATCCCTCTTCCAACCCAACCTTCAAAGAGAAAAATTCAATTATTAAACCATCCACAAGCACTCCAGCCTTGTATGAATGATAAGAAAAAGAGAAAATAAACATCAAATATTAATAATCCAGTTAATTTCAACACGTCAGGCACAGGCTGAAGACGACCCTCGGGCAACCTGATTTTTTTTTTTAGCCGTCATTAACAATCAAACTACGTATAAAAGGAAAAAGTATTTTGTTTAAATTGACTATCCCAGTAACGTTCTGTATCTACTATTTGTAAAAATATATATCTGATAATCATTACCTAAGCAATTTTCTTGTAAATGATTTATTGCCTTTAGGAGTGATTTTACATTGGCAAATAGGGCTAATGATATCACAGGAACCGTTATACTGCGACAATATTCTATTTTTAAACTTGCCCAGATGCTCAATATGATACTTGAGGCCCTACCTATAAAGATAAAAATAATAACAATTCAGTCATTCAATTTCCAAGTAGTTTTCACGTCTCTATACAAAAATCTTTTGCCTTAAAGACCATCAAATAACAGCCTTATTTACCTGTGAATCGATTTCATCATACGCATACCTCATTTTGCTTTGTTAGTGATTTTTTTTCGAGACAGAATTTTCTCATCCTACCAAAAACTTTCTGAATTTTAGATACAAATGAGAGTGTGTTCCAGCTAATTTAGAGTACATCTGTGGAAATTCCAGGTTTAGGGTTGTCGCCATCAATTATACGGTTCATTGGATTACTGAAATATAGTTTTTTATTACAAATAAAGCGGATGCTTTTACCGTAAGAAAGTTCCGACCATTTTTCTTACTGAAATTACCACTACAAATTAAAAAAGTAGAAATTACTCTATTCCTTACGTTAAAATCCAACCAGTCTAAAGACGACCCTCATACCCTTCATCCAACCTGCATTATTTGTAGCCGTTATGTACTATATACCACCGGAGTTAAGGGATAAGATTTCAAATTGTAAATAATTATATATCTTGGTATTGGGGTAGTTGATACACATTCTCGTATAAGTTTCTAGGTGAAAGTCAAAAGATTACCGGTTTCTAACATCAATAAGTATAACAGTTTTGACAGATTTTACCTAAGGAAATGTGGGACATGGTGTAATAGAATCACTCATAATGTGATTTTTTTTTTTTTTTTCATTTAGACAGTAGGCTTGATGTAATATTAAAGTGCTTCTACTGCAGATGAAAAGAATACTCATCCGAAATTTCTTTCTTGTATGGGCCACCCTTACATCAACCGAAACATTGTTTTTAAACACAAAGATGCTAGCTATCTTTGTCAATACATTTTTTGCAATATGTTTGATAAATGTGATTTTTCACAGTCAGAAGAGTCCTCTGGGTTTCGGAAATATTTGGTTGTTTCCCAATCAATTTTCAGTACATTTGTGGAAGTTTCATATTTGGCGATTTGTACAAAAAAAAAGCTTATACAGCCATCGCTCTAGTAAAATAGTTGTGAACTACCCAGTAACCGGATGCTATCATCCGGAACTAGTTCGCAGTTGGCACTACCATTTGTTCTTGAACTCACGGATAATTTGAACGAAAAAAACAACAAAAAAACTAACATCCAAAATTAAAAATCCAGTTAATCTCAACCCAACAGGCATCAATTTGGGGGAGGCGGTGGCTCAATCGGTAGAGAGGTGGCCTGCAGTCCTTACGGACCCAGGTTCGAATCCCGGCTGGGGCAGGGAACAGTTTAAGGATTTGAATTTCATTAAATCAGGCTTTACTGATCTACCAGAAGACCCGCCGACATGTCGTAAAAATACCCCCGCTAATACCAATACACCAGTCCTGTATGAGACAGCCCTAGCATGTATTCAATATGGATGGTGGGTGTTAGCGCCGAAGTGGTGACATGTAGAGGTGTATGGCATGTAGGAGGACTGCTGGGCCTTGATAGCAGGCTGTGAAGCCTATGCCCAGAGTCGGACAGATAAAAAAAAAAAAAAAAAAAAAAATTGAAGTCGACGCTCCGTCAGCCTCATACTTTACTTTTACTCTCATTATGAACAATAAAACAGTGTAAATTAGGAATCAAGTAATGTTAATAAATTGAATATCTCAGTACGGCTACGTTTTTACATTCTCATTACAATATGTCTTATACCCAATACCTAAACAATTTTCTTGTAAACGATCTCTTGACTGTCGGTGATTTTATCTTGGTAAATATGAATAATTATATTAACGAACGGTAAAATTCAGAAAACATTCCTGTTTTTACAAATGATCAGAAGGCTTAAGATACCAGATTAAAACCCTTGTTATATAGATTTAAAAAAAACGTTTTATCTATCAATTTCCAAGTCGTTTTCACATCTGTAATCAAACAAAACTCTTTGGTACTAAAAACCCTCAACCGAAAGTCTTCTTTCCCGTTTAATCAATTTCGTCCTACGTATTACCTCATTTCACCTTGTTACTGATTTTTTTCATAAACGGAACTTCCTCACCCTCAGAAATGTTTTCTGAATTTTGTGTGAAATTGGGAGTGTTTCAAAGCTATTTCCAAGTACATTTGTGGAAGTTGCATATTTAGTTTGTTCCCTTCTGTATTACGCGGTTTTTAGGATCACTTAAGTATAAGAGTTTTGAAGTATTCCTGAAGAGGATTATTTTACCGTATCAAAACAACTTGACTTGTTTTTGTGAAGTATCAACTACAGATGAAAACAAGCAAAAGTGAAAATCAAATCTCCAAACGACTTTAATGAAGTTCTTTCAGTGTTCATTCATCATACATTTTTTTGTATCTATCTGCATTATATGTCTAGGGAGATGAGCAATAAAGTTATATGGTAATTAATTATAAATCTCTATTTCGATAATGTTTGTACTTTCTCGAATAAGTTTTTAGGTGAAACAAAACTTATCAATATTCTTTTTCATGAGATATCACAGTTTTGATATATTTCACCTAAGGAAATGTGGCTTATAGTGTAACACGGTACTGCAAATGAAAAAGTATATTCATTCGAATTTTCTCGTTTTTTTTTTTTTTAACAACATTGAGAAAAGTCATGAGTTTTTGAGATAACTAGGTATTTCGCAATAAATTCTCACTATATTTGACGCTGCATATTTATCTATTTCGACGAAATAAAAGTTTATACAGCCATCACTCCAATAAAATAGTTCTGAACTACTCCCAAAGCGGATGCTATCCTCCGTAAGTAATTCACAACTGGCAATACTATTTACCCATGAAGTCACGGATAATATGTAATAGGATAAAAATACTATTGACATATCGAGGAATAAAAATCCAGTTAATCTCAATATTTCAGGCACCGGTTAAAGTCAACGCTCAGAGATCCTTTTTTTTTTTTTTTTTTTTTTTTTTTGCACAGTATGAAATAAGAGACGGCGCACAAATGGAACTAAGTAATATTTGTAAATTGTATATCTCAGTAAGACTGTATTGATTTTTTGTAATAATAAATGTCATTCAATACGTAAACAATTTTCTTGTAAACGATTTATTACCTTTCGAAGTGATTTTACATTGCTAATATGGGTAATGATATCATACGAGCCGTCATACTGCGATAACATTCCATTTCATTTAAGTTGACCCGAGGCTCAATATAGAGATAAAAATGATAACCGTTTTATCTGGCAATGTCCAAGATGTTTTCACACTTCTAATCAAACAAAACTTTTTTGGCTTAAAAACCCTCAAACGAAAGCCTTCTTTTCCTTTCAATCGATTTTACCTCATCTGGCCTTATTACTGACATTCTTTTTCCGAGACTCAATTTTCTAACCCTTACAAAGGTTTCCTGAATTTTCGACACTAATGAAAGTGTGTGCCAGCTAATTTAGAGAGCATATGTGGAAGTTGCAGATTTAGTGTTTTCTCTAACAATTATGATTTTTTTTCGGGAGAACTGAATTATAATAGTTTTTAATTATTAAAAAAATAGATAATTTTACCATAACAAAAGAACATGACCATTTGTTAAACTTAAATTACCGCGACAAGTGGAGTCAGAAATGACCTTCATCGTAATGTAAAAATCCAATCTCCAAATGACATTAATACGATCAATCTGCATTTTCTGTAGCTGTCATGCACTACAAATCAACGGAAATGAGGGATATAGTTATAACTGGTAAATAATTTTATATCCCAGTATTCTGATAGTGTTTATACACTCTGGCATAAATTTTTAGGCGATAGTTCAAAGTTCACTGGTATTCCACATCAAAAAGTATCACAATTTTGAGAGATTTTACCTAACGAAACGTGGCATGCGGTTTAACACTATTCTTCATAATGTGCAAATATTATTTTTATTTCCTGTCACAAGGGTCAATATTATTTCAAAATGATTATAGTCCACGTAAAAACGAATACTCATTCGAAGTTTCTCGTTTGGTTCGGTGACAACCCATTCAATTGAAACTGTTTTAAAACCATAGGTGCCAACTCTCTTTACGTGTTAATAGACGTAAATGTTTTTTTTTTTTCTCATTCAGAAGTGTCTTCTGAGCTATGGAAATAATTGGGTGTGCCAATCAATTATCGGTACATTTGTGGAATTTAAATATTTTGCGTTATCGTCCAAAAATAAGCTTATACAACCATCGGTCTAGTAAAACAGTTGTGACCTACCCCAAAGCGGATGCTATGATCCGTAACTAGCTCACAGTTGGCACTACCTTTTATCCATGAAGTCACGGATAATGTGTGGGAAAAAATAATAAACTATCGAAAAAAAAAAATATATAAAAATTTAATATCAACAGAACAGGCAACAGTTCACATCGTCGCTCCGTCAACTTTTCTTTTTTTTTGTTTGTGCCATTATGAACAAGAAAACAGCGTATATAAGGAATCAGAAAATAACATTGTTGTATATCTCAGTACGGCTTTGTATTTACCTTCTTTTAATAATATATATCTGATAACCAATATCTAAACAACTTTCTGGTTAACGATTTCTTGCCTTTCTCCGTGATTTTATATTTGTAAACATGGTTAATAATATCACACGATCCGTTATACTGAGATCAGTATTCTCTTTTTACATTTGATCAGATGAAGTAAGATTACACCTTAAAGCCCTAGTTATACCGATAAAAATAATATCCGTTTTATCTATCAATTTCGATGTCGTCTTCTCATCTGTAATCAAAGAAATCCGTTTGGGATCAAACACCATCAAATGTAAGCTCTCTTTACCTTTGAATATACTTCATCATACGTGTTACCTCATTTGGCCTAGTTACGTGATTTTTTTCCAACACGGAATTTGTACACAATCAGAAGTATTTTCTGATTTTTTGATATACATGGGTGTCTCAAAGTTAATTTATAGTACATATGAAGTTGCATATATTGTGTATTAGCCCTTTATTATGCGGTTTATAGGTTCACTTAAGTATAATAGTCTTGAGGAATTCCTAAAGTGGATTCATTAACCGTAACAAAACATCGACCATTTTTTCTTTATCACTACCAATGAAATCAGTTACAAATGACTCTTTTCCTAACGTGGAACTCCAATCTCCATACGACATTAATACAGTTAATACAGTGTTCCTTGAACCTGCATATTTTGTAGCTGCCATGCACTATATATCTACAGAGATGAGGAATAAAGCTCCATCTATCTATCCATTGCCAGACGCCTCTATCTATCTAAGTGGCCACAAACAAATCGCTTCCACGTCGCCCTGTCCATCGGCATTTCACTGCCCTACTCCCTTCTCACACCCCCCTCTCATATACACCTCTACTCCATCCCGTTATTTCATCCTCGGGCTCCCCCTCCCTCTCCCCCCTGCACCTCACTCACGTACACTCTCTTCGTCAGTGTCTCACTCTCAATCCTCTCCAAATTGCCAAACCACGTCTCTGTGTTCCTCCTAACGCTTCCTATCATATCCATATCCACGCCACAACGCTCGTCAGCCTATCTCTCCATGTAACTCCACAGATCCCTCTTAATTTATTTCCACTGCTCTCACTCTTGACTTGTGGCTTCCGAACATCGTCCAAGCTTCACTTGAATAGGGTAGAGTTGGTATCACAATACTGTCATGTAGTAACTTTTAAACTTCCTTGCTCACTTCCCTGTTCCTTATCACTCCTTTCAAGGAACCAACAACCCTGTCGTACCAGTTCAAGCACTTCACCCTACAAACTTCCATGCTTACTCATCACACTCCCCAAGTACTTATACGTACACTTTCCATTTCCTCAATAAAACCACAATGTACTATTGCGGACAAGAGTTCGTAGCCACCCTCAGCTGGCTAACCCTGGGATGTGGCATCTCCGCAATCGTGGGTGCATTAGTTGCCAGGTAGATATTTCTCAGTTATATCCCATATACGTTAATATTGCATGAATGTGCCTGACTAAGGTTACAATCAAACTGAATGCTTGACTCGGATGTATTAGAGGAAAAGAAGTATGATATTAATAATCACCTTTGTTTCGTGTAAGTCATTTATTCATGAAACCAATTAAAGGGAATTTGTGGACTGCTTCATCTTCCAGTTTCATTGAGTGTGAATAATGACACGTGGTTCATAGCTTGAATGGAGATATGCGTATGATAGGACGTGCGAAAATATTCTGCCAATAAAATATATCTTCCTTAAACTTCTGGCTGTATACTGTCACCACTAAACTCGGTGGTGGAAGCTGTTGACTGTATTCTATTTTATAGGTCTCAAGTGAGAATCCTGGTAATGCATACATGAAGATTTGGAACATGCTGCATTTTGTGTAATATACTCATAGAGTGTGGATATTCTTATCCATACCAGATATCCGATGTTACTTATTGACGCACGCAAGAAAAACAAAAGTAGTGCAACCTTAAATTTTATGACTCGATTATATATAAAGCTTCAAATAATCGGGATATCCAACTTATCGTTCTTATCTATGGATCATAATGTTTTATCAACTTTACCGTACGATAATGTGATCACTCACCAGGTTATATAATATGTGTGTGTGTGTGTGTGTGTGTGTGTGTGTGTGTGTGTGTGTGTGTGTGTGTGTGTGTAATGGAACAGTTCGTTCGGTTTCGAAAAATGACCCTCGGGACTGAACCCGAGCTGATGACAGTGTTCCAGCGTTGATTAGAACACATTCTACAGTAGCCTCACTCCTTAGTATGAACTCCACACAGCAGAAGATTGCTCTAAGTGCGCGGATCTTGGGAATGAGGGATGCAGGTGCTTCTGTGTCCGCTATATCAAGAGAGCTTGGTATATGCCGATCTACTGTCAGAAAGTGGTTGCAGAGGTGGGAGGAAAGTGGATCTCTACTTGACCTACCAAGATGTGGAGGACCACGTAAAACAACCGCAGAAGAAGACAGGCAAATTGTAGAAGAGACTAGACGGACACCCATTACAAATGCAGTTATCATTCTCAATCGGCTACAGCTTGAGGTGTCTACATCATAGGGTTCCTGCAGTCAAAGAAAGGTTAGAGCAGGGACATCGTGACGCCAGATTACAGTTTGCCCAGCGCTACGTCCAGGAAGATTTGGCTTTCTGGGCCAGAGTAATTTTTTCCGATGAGAAGACTTTCCATAGCACCACCCATGGTCGTCTAAGATGCTGGCGACCTGACGGCACCCGTTATTCTCCACAGAAAATCTACGAAATAGCAAGAAGTGGGCATGTCGACTGCAACGTGTGGGGCTGGATACACCTCCATGGTATAGGAGAATTGGCAGAGATAGAAGGAAGATTTACCGCCAACCAATACCTGGAGATATTGGAAGAAGTGATGCTTCCTACAGTTCGGGCAATGGCTCTGCCTTATCCGGAAAGGACTGTGTTTATGCAGGTATGAGAAACACACCTCAACCTCATGTAAAGACCACCACACACACACACACACACACACACACACACACACACACACACAAAGATATACGCACATCCGTTGTTATATTTTGTAGGTTATATAATATTGCTTCAGTAGTTTCTGTATATAAGTATATCTCTTAAAACTTCAATACGACTCCCCGAAATTTGAGTAAGACTCTCCTGAGGAAAGGGGGAATGCTAAACATGCGCACCTGGAAGTAAAACCATCGGGGATTGCATGCATTAATGACCTTCGTTCAGTTGATACAGCCTACCTAAATTAATGTTAATGTTACCATTACTAATTACTGGGTAAATGTTTACAGTTGCGTACGTGTTTCAAAGTAGTATTTTAATCATGCACTCTTAATCCATAATCATTTCATATGTTTAGGACAACTGCCCAGTCCACACCGCCAGAATCGTTCGACGGTGGTTTGATGATCAACGGGATATTGAGTTGCTGGTATGGCCTAGTAAAGGTGCTGATATCAACCCAATCGAGCATGTGTGGAGTAATGTGGTAAATACGTGAGAACCTGGTCACGAGAGAACTTCGCAGGAGCTGCTACAACATACCAAGGCTGAATGGAACATATTTCGTTGGAATCAAAACACACTATATAATCTGGTTGCATCAGTCCCAAATAGACTCACAGAGGTCATAGAAAAGGAAGGGGGATGGACCCACTACTAAACACGAGTGTATGTAATAGTAGGAAAGGGATAATCATAATGTGCAAGGGTCGTTTATTGGTTAGAGATGCTTATAAGTAGGGTCTTTGGCAATGCAAACTATAGAATAGAGCAATTGCAGCCATTGATGAAGTTTTTTCCCGAGTTAGATGCAAATGTATGTAAACAGTATTTAAATAAATATCTTAATTTGTAAGTCTTTATTATAACACCGTTATGCATTCTGTATGATAGTTGTCAATATGTTCATCATGTGATATTTTATAACAGCAAACATGTTGAACGCACATATAGAATGAGGAGAGTTCGGGGTTAGTGTGGTGGATATAATTCATGACCAAGGTTATGGGTTCGAAACTTGTTGCCACCACATTACCCTGCGGGTACTGTGGCTTCCATCCAATTTTATCCTAACTGATCTACGTGCCCTTAAATGCATACCTCGTAGAGAGAGAGCGAGAGAGAGAGAGAGAGAGAGAGAGAGAGAGAGAGAGAGAGAGAGCGAGAGAGAGAGAGAGAGAGAAATTGCTAACATAAGGCATTTAACAGAAGTTACGAGGGCTGGCTAATAATTTGACAGTCAACTGGCGTTACCCAGAATAAAACCCATCTTTCATTTTGTCCGACGAGAAGTTATCCGGGGGTAAATAAACTCCTTCGTCATCAGCCAAAGGAAAAATTCCCTTTCTAGCTCGAGCACTTTATTTACTCGCATTGTATAAGATCATGTGTATGTAGCCGGAATGAAGCTCATATCTACCCCTTTATCGGCCTGGCAAACTCCCTGTAAAAAATACTATTTTCTACCGACGGACTGAGTTAAGCGGGGAGACTCATCTCTCGTGTAAGGAAATCCACCCCGCCTCTGTGTGTGTGTGTGTGTGTGTGTGTGTGTGTGTGTGTGTGTGTGTGTGTGTGTGTGTGTGTGTGTGTGTGTGTGTGTGTGTGTGTGTGTGTGTGTGTGTGTGTGTGTGTGTGTGTGTGTGTGTGTGTGTGTGTGTGTGTGTGTGTGTGTGTGTGTGTGTGTGTGTGTGTGTGTGTGTGTGTGTGTGTGTGTGTGTGTGTGTGTGTGTGTGTGTGTGTGTGTGTGTGTGTGTGTGTGTGTGTGTGTGTGTGTGTGTGTGTGTGTGTGTGTGTGTGTGTGTGTGTGTGTGTGTGTGTGTGTGTGTGTGTGTGTGTGTGTGTGTGTGTGTGTGTGTGTGTGTGTGTGTGTGTGTGTGTGTGTGTGTGTGTGTGTGTGTGTGTGTGTGTGTGTGTGTGTGTGTGTGTGTGTGTGTGTGTGTGTGTGTGTGTGTGTGTGTGTGTGTGTGTGTGTGTGTGTGTGTGTGTGTGTGTGTGTGTGTGTGTGTGTGTGTGTGTGTGTGTGTGTGTGTGTGTGTGTGTGTGTGTGTGTGTGTGTGTGTGTGTGTGTGTGTGTGTGTGTGTGTGTGTGTGTGTGTGTGTGTGTGTGTGTGTGTGTGTGTGTGTGTGTGTGTGTGTGTGTGTGTGTGTGTGTGTGTGTGTGTGTGTGTGTGTGTGTGTGTGTGTGTGTGTGTGTGTGTGTGTGTGTGTGTGTGTGTGTGTGTGTGTGTGTGTGTGTGTGTGTGTGTGTGTGTGTGTGTGTGTGTGTGTGTGTGTGTGTGTGTGTGTGTGTGTGTGTGTGTGTGTGTGTGTGTGTGTGTGTGTGTGTGTGTGTGTGTGTGTGTGTGTGTGTGTGTGTGTGTGTGTGTGTGTGTGTGTGTGTGTGTGTGTGTGTGTGTGTGTGTGTGTGTGTGTGTGTGTGTGTGTGTGTGTGTGTGTGTGTGTGTGTGTGTGTGTGTGTGTGTGTGTGTGTGTGTGTGTGTGTGTGTGTGTGTGTGTGTGTGTGTGTGTGTGTGTGTGTGTGTGTGTGTGTGTGTGTGTGTGTGTGTGTGTGTGTGTGTGTGTGTGTGTGTGTGTGTGTGTGTGTGTGTGTGTTGCGAGTCATCTGACTTGTGGAGCATGGTATGCGGGTTGGTAGGTTTACTGACTGGGTTGGTGGATTGGTTAGTGTAGGCTGGTGGTTTCACAGGCGGATTAGGTGGAGTGGGTGGGCGAGAGGGAAGGAAAGGGTTGTTGGGCTGGATAAGTTGGGTGGAGTGGGGTTCGTGCATTTAGTGGGGTGGGTGGTGGAGCTACGTGAAGGACAAGGCAAAAGACGGGTTTACGTCGTCCTAATTTTGAGACATACTGTAATGAGTAAGGTTGTGGGTATGTGCGTTGATGGGTGGGTGTGTAGGTGGATGGACAGACTGTGGGAAAATAGACCTCTGGGATTACGTCATTTGAGTGCATATGTCCAAGTTGGGAATAGTTCAGTGTGCGGAAAATCGGTGCACGGGGGATATTATTCTGTAATCATGCTGAAGTAGGTATATATATCCAGTGTGTTACAACAGGTCCATAGTGCAATACGTCTGTTGGTTAAGAGTCTGTGTTTCAACTGCACGCATCAGTCGGTGATATAACCACGTCAGATAATAGGTTTATGAGGAAAATAGATTCACTGTGAAAAATATGTCCATGGGTATACGTCCATGTAGGAAACCTGCATCCATGGAGAGATTCAGGGTCGACGGAAAAATTGGTCCATGGGGAGAAAATACGTGGGGAAAATTAGTTCATGGGAAAATAGGTTTACGTAGAAAAGTAGGCGTCTTAAAAAAAAAAAAAAGTCATTAAGGAATATAGGTCCATGGGCGATTATGCACCGAGTGGTGAAATGTCCATTGATAAATATATTCATAGGGTGAAAATAGGTCCATAGGGGCATACACTTACTGTAAACATACATAGAGCTATTTAAAATAAATTGGACAAAATATCCAACTTTTAACAGCGACCGTTGCCTGGAATTAGGCTTACCACTGCACACCTTGCACCAAACAATCATTAGCCAGACTCTATTACCACTTCATCTAGTTATTATATTTCATAATTTACCTTCATTTAGTCATAAGCCAACCGAAAGTAAAGGAAAAATCCCTGGGTAACTGTGCTGAGCACCTCATTTCTCCGCCTCATTCCGCGAAAATTCACAGGCATTCACTACTCTCTCTCTCTCTCTCTCTCTCTCTCTCTCTCTCTCTCTCTCTCTCTCTCTCTCCTGGTAACAAATGAATGCTTCGAACTTGTTCACTCTGTGTTCGCTGGTTCAGACCTACAGGAAATCGTGAAGTGGAGTCAAATATACATGTCACTTGCTTGGCTCTATACGAGAAAAGTTATTAAATAATCAGTGTGACATATTCCTGTTATCAGAGTCAAACCTTCAGAGTAAATATTACTATTGCTTTATCCACTAGTACAAGCCGAAAGCTGAAGGGATACTTTTCGGCAGAATTGCATCGAAGGCAACCTCTGTGCTCGTGAATGCGACGATGTCACATATACGGGTTGGCTGGACGAGGGTGGCTAAGAACTCCTGTCCGCAATAGTACATTCACTGACTTCACCTTTCTCAAAGACCATCACTTTTCCCTACATTCACCTTTAGATTCCGTATCACTCTCCCAATCTCATCCACCAAGCCATGAAGCTCCCCTACGTCTTCACTTAAAACCACAGTATTATCTACAGGGAGTTTCAAAACACTACCCTCTCCTACTAGGGCCGCTCCAGCATCCACTGCCCTACCTTGTACCTCTTTTAATATCCCACCCATGTACAGACTGAACAACCATGGAGACACGACACATTTCTGTTTCATCCTAACCTTCAAAGAGAAAAATTCACTCAATTCACCAACTACACGCACTGCAGCCTTCGCACCATCATTCATACTTTTCACAGCATTCAACAACATCCAATCTACTCCATAGAATCTTAATACTTCCCCCTCTTTGTCTCTCCATCTTGTTATATGCTTTCTCCAAATCCATGAAGGCCACAAACAACTTCTTTCCACTCTTTTGAAACTTTTCCACTAAAGATAAAAGAATGAATATCTGATATACACAACCTCTTCCCTTCCTAAAGCCTCCCTGATCTTCTCCACCTACTTCCTTTATCTCCCTGACTCTGTCAGTAAGTATCCTACCATACACTTTTCCTACTACAATAAGACAAATGCCCCCTTGATTACCACACACTTCTTTTTCCCCTCTTCCTTCGTACAAGGGAATTATTATACCTGACTTCCAATCCTCCGAAACTCTACCTTCCTCCCAGGCCAATCTGCACATCTTCCACATCCATTCTACTACTATCTCTCCCCCATGCTTCAGCATTTCACCACACACTCCATCAGTTCCTGGGGCTTTCCCCAATTTGACTTTCTTCATTGCTTCCACAACTTTTATACTGTTGATTTCCTTCGCTTCCACAACTTCTATACTGTTGATTTCCTTCTGTCTTATCTCCCTCCGTCTTCCAACCATTCCCCAGCCACTTATACTCGAATTACTTCCATTCTCTATGTTCAACAAATTCCATAAAGTGTTCTCTCCATATGCTCACTTTTTCTCCACTAGTAATCTACAATTTTTACTTTTCACTCTCCTGGTATTTAATCATATATCTCGCTAATGCGATTCTGTTTATAGTTTCTCGTATAATTTTTTTAATGAGAGAAACGCTCATCAATATTCTGTCTCATGAGATGCCACAGTCTTCAGAGACTTTACATAAGGAAATGTCGCTTATGGTATAACACGATCTTTCATATTGTGCATGTATATTTTTTTTCTTGCATGCAGTGAGGACGCTCGACGTAATTTTAAAGTGCTTCTACTGCAGTTAAAAAGAATACTCGTTCGAATATTCTCGCTTGTTCCCGTGACCTCACGATCAATTCAAACTTCTTGTTCTTAAACACCTCATATGCCAGCTCTCTTGACGTGCCAATCGATTTCTTGCTAAGCTGAATATTTCCTAATGTGATTTTTTCACCCTCAGATATGTCTTAATAGTTTTCGAAATAATTGGGAGTGTTTTCCTATCACTTTTCAGTACATTTCTTGAAGTTGCATGTTTAGCTATTTCGACCAAAAATACGTTTATAAAGCAATCACTCCAGTAAAATAGTTCTGAATTATTCCCAAAGCGTATACCATCATCTGTAACTAGTTCACAATTGGCAATACATTTTATCCATGATGTCACGGCTAAAATGAATTATAAGATAAAAAGAAAATAGACATCAAATATTAAAAATCCAGTTAATCTCAATACGACAGACACCTGCTGAAGTTGAAGCTCGACCATGATTTTTTTTTTTTTTTTAGGCACATCATTAACAAACTACGTATATAAGGAAAGAGTAATTTTTGTAAATTGTCTGATAATCATTACCTAATTTTTGTAAATGATTTATTGCCTTTAGGATTGATTTTACATTGGCAAATAAGGTTAATGATATCACAGGAACCTTTATACTACGAAAATATTTCATTTGTTAAACTTGACCCGAGGCTCAAGATGATACTTAAAGCTTTAGCTATACATATAAAAATAACCATTTTATCACTCAATTTCCAAGTTGTTTTTACGTCTCTGATGATACAAAACTCTTTGGGCTTAAAGACCCTCAAATAAAAGCCATATTTACAAGTGTATCGATTTCATTATACGCATTATCACATTTGGCTTTGTTACTGATTTTTCTCCGAGACGGAAATTTCTCACCCTCTTTAAGGTTTTCCGAATTTTAGATACAAATGAGGGTGTTCCAGCTAATTTAAGGTACATCTGTTGAATTTGCAGATTTAATGTTGTCGCCATCAATTATGCGGTTTTGGCGATTACTGATATATAATAATTTTTAATTATCAAGAAAGCGGATACTTTTACTGTAACAAAAGAACTTAACATTTTTTTTTTATCTGAAATTATCACGACTAATGAAAAAGTTCAAATTACCCTATTCCTTAGGTTAAAATCCAATCAGTCTAAAGGCGACATTCATAGAGTTCATTCAGTGTTCCTTCAACCTGCATTTTTTGTAGCTGTCATGTACTTATATACCTACGGAGATGAGGGATAAAGTTCTATCTATCTATCTATCTATTTCCAGACGCCTCAATCTCGTTTGGAGTGGCCACAAACAAATCGCCTCCAAGTCGCCCTGTACCCCGCCATTTCACTGCCCTGCTCCCAACTCACACCCCCCTCTCTCATATACCTCTCCACCCCATCCCTCCATCTCATTATCGTCCTCCCCCTCCCTCTTCCCCCCTCCACCTCACTCACATACACTCTCTTCGTCAGTCTTTCACCCTCCATCCTCTCCACATGGCCAAACCACCCCAGTGTGTTCCTCATAACGCTTCCTATCACATCCACATCAACACCACAACGCTCCTTTATATCCTCATTCGTCAGCCTGTCTCTCCATGTGACTCAAAAGGCTCCTCTTAAATAACTCATTTCCACTGCTCTCACTCTTGACTTGTGACCTTCCAACAACGTCCAAGCTTCACTTCCGTACGTTAGAGTTGGTATCACAATACTGTCATGTAATAACTTTTTCACTTCCATGCTTATTTCCCTGTTTCTTATCACTGCTTTCAAAAAACCAGCAACCTTTTTTCCCTGCTGTACCCTTTCAAGCACTTCACCCTCCAAACCTTAAACCTTACTCATCACACTACCCAAGTACTGAAACGTACATTTTCCATTACCTCACCATCCAACCTCGCTATACATTCACTGACCACCTCTCTTAAAGACCCTCACTTTACTCTTCCCTATATTCAACTTTAGATTCCGTTTCTTACACACTCTCTCAAACTCATCCACCAAGCCTTGCAGCTCCCCTTCGTCTTCACTCAACAATACAGAGTCATCTGCAAACAACAGTACAGGGAGTTTCCAAACACTATCCTCTCTCACCAGGGCCACTCGAACATCCACTACCCTACCTTGTACCTCTTTTATTACCCCATCCATGTACAGATTGAACAACCATGGAGACATGACACATCCCTGTTTCAAACCAACTTTCGAAAAGAAAAATTCACTTAGTTCACCATCCATCGTACATACTCTTCACAGCATTCAACAGCTTTCCATCTACAAATTGTAAATAATTTAATATCTTGGTATTGGGATAGTGATTATACATTATCGTAAAAATTTTTGTCAAAAGCTCATGGGTCTTTAAAATCAAGAGGTATAACAGTTTTCAGAGATTTTACCTAAGGATATGTGGCACATGGTGTAATACAATCCCTCATAATGTGCAAATATTTTTTTTTTTCTTTTAATCAGTAGTGCTTCTACTGCTGATGAAAAGAACACATTCGAAATTTCTTTCTTGTATCGGCGAACCTTACATCAACCGAAATTTATTGTTCTTAAACACATAGATGCCACCTATCTTTTTGTGTCAGTACATTTCTTGTTATATTTTGGCTACGTGATTTTTCAGTGAGAAGAGAAATCTGATTTGTGGACATGGTTGGCTGTGTTTCCCATCAATTTTCAGTACAATTGTGGAAGTTTCATGTTTGGCGATTTCTACCAAAAATAAGCTTATACAGCAATCGCTCTAGTAAAAGAGTTGTGAATTACCCAGTAACCGGATGCTATCATCCGGAACTAGTTCGCAGTTGGCACTACCTTTTGTTCTTGAAGTAACGGCTAATATGAACGAAAAAAAGAAAAAGAACTGACTCATCGAAAATTAAAAATCCAGTTAATCTCAACCCAACAGGCATTAGTTCAAATCGACGCTCCTTCAGCCTCATATTTTACTTTAATCTCATCATGAACAATAAAAAAGGGTATATTAGGAATCAAGTAATGTCAATAAAGTGAATATCTCATTACGGTTACGTGTTTACCTTCTCCTAACAATGTATGTCCTATAACCAATACCTAAGTAATTTTCTTGTAAACGATTTCTTGCCTATCGGAGTGATTTTACCTTGGTAAATATGAATAATTATATCACACGAACCGTCATACTCAGAAAACATTCCCCTTCTTACAGATGATCAGGAGGCTTATGATGCCAGTTTAAAACCCTATTTATATAGATAAAAAAATCAGTTTTGTCTATCAATTTCCAAGTTGTTTTCACATCTGTGATCAAATAAAACTCAACTGAAAGTCTTCTTTCCCGTTTAATGAATATTACCTTATTTGACCTTGATACTGATTTTTTTCCAAGACGAAACTTCCCCACCCTCAGAAATGTTTTTTGAATTTTCGATGAAATTGGGAGTTTTTCAAAGGTAATTCTTAGTACCTTTGTGGATGTTTCATATTTATTTTTTTTCCTTTTGTACTATGCAGTTTTTAGGATCAAATATAAGAATTTTTAAGTATTCCTGAAGATTTTTATACCGTATCAAAACTACTTGCATATTTTGTTTTCATGAAATTTCTCACAGATGAAAACAAGCAAAAGTGAAAATAAAATCTCGAAACGATTTTAATGAAGTTCTTTCAGTGTTCCTTCAAATCAATTGAAACACTGCTTTCAAACCCACAGGTGCCAACTCTCCTTAGGTGTCAATCGACTTCTTGTTATATGTTCGGTAAATGTGATTATTTTCAAAGTCAGAAATGCCTTCTGAGCTATGGAAGTAATTGGGTGTGTTTGCCAATCAATTATCGGTACATTTGTGGAATTTACATATTTTGCGTTATCATCCAAAAATAAGCTCATATAGCCATCGATCTAGTAAAATAGTTGACTTTCCCCAAAGCCGATGCTATGATCCGTAAATAGTTCACATTTGGCTCTACCTTTTATCCCAGAAGTGAAGGATAACGTAAGTGGGGGGAAAAAAATAAACTGACTCATCGAAAATTAAAAATCCATTTCACCTCAATAGAACAGGCAACAGATTAGATCGTCGCTCCGTCAGCCTGATTTCTTTTTTGTTTATGCCATTTTGAACAAGAAAGCGTATATAAGGAATCAGAAAATAACATTAATTTGAATATCTCATTACGGCTTTGTATTTACCTTCTTTTGATAAAATATACCTGAAAACCAATATCTGAACAAATATCTGGTAAACGATTTCTTGTCTTTCTCAGTGATTTTATATTTGTAAACATGGGTAATAATATCACACGATCATACTGAGATCAGTATTCTCTTTTTATACCGATAAAAATAATATCCGTTTTATCTATCAATTTCGAAGTCGCCTTCTCATCTGTAATCAAAGAAATCTGTTTGGGATCAAACATCCTCAAATGGAAGCTTTCTTTACCTGTGAATCTGCTTCATTCTACGTGTTACCTCATTTGGCCTAGTTACGTGATTTTTTTCCGAGACGGAATTTCTACACAATTAAAAGTTTTTTCTGATTTCTAGGTAAAAATGGGAGTGTTTCAAAGTTAATTTAGAGTACATATGAAGAAGTTGCATATATTGTGTATTAGCTCATTATTATGCGCTTTATAGGATCACTTAAGAATTAAATTTTTGAAGGATTCCTAAAGTGGATTCTTTAACCGTAACAAAACAACTTGACCATTTTGTTTTCTTCAAGTTACCACTACAAATGAAATCAGTTACAAAGGACCCTTTTCGTCTACTCCATCCAGTTATCTCATCCTCGGCCTATCCCTCCCTCTTCCACCCTCAACCTCACTCAAGTGCACTCTCTTCGTCAGTCTCTCACTCTCCATCCTCTCCACATGGCCAAACCACGTCAGTGTGTTCCTCCTAACACTTCCTATCACATCCATATCCACACTGCAACGCTGGTCAGACTGTCTCTCATGTGACTCCACAGGTCCCTCTTAAATAATTTCCACTGCTCTCACTCTTGACTTGTCTTTCCAATATCGTCCAAGCTTCACTTCCATACGTTAGAGTTGGTATCACAATACTGTCATGTAGTAACTTTTACACTTCCATGTTCACTTCCCTGTTCCTTGTCACTGCTTTCAAGGAATAAGCAAACCCTTCGTCCCTGTCGTACCATTTCAAGCACTTCACCCTCCAAACTTCCATCCCTACTCATCACACCCCCAACTACTTATCCAACCTCACTGTACATTCATTGACTTCATCTTTCTCAAACACCATCACTTTACTCTTCCCTACATTCACCTTTAGATTCCGTTTCTTACTCTCCCAAACTCATCCACCAAAACATGCAGCTCCCCTTCGTATTCACTTAAAAACACAGTACCATCTGCAAACAGAAGTACATGAAGTTTCGAAACTACCCGCTCTCACTAGGGCTGCTCCAACATCCACTGCCCTACCTTGTACCTTTTTTATTACCTCATCCATGTACAGACTGAACAACCATGGAGACATAAAACATCCCTCTTTCAACCCAACTTTCAAAGAGAAAAATTAAATCATTTCACCGTCCACACGCACTGCATCCTTGTATGAATAAGAAAAAAAGAAAATTACTAAACATTAAAAATCTAGTTAATCTCAACACATCAGGCACAGGCTGAAGTCGACACTCGGGCCACCTGATTTTTGTTTTAGGCCTATCATTAGCATTCAAACAACGTACATTAGGAAAAAGTAATTTTTTTTAATTGTATATCCCAGTAACACTCTTTATTTACTATTTGTAATAATATATATCTGATAATCATTATCTAAATAATTTTATTGTAAATGATTTATTGCCTTTAGGAGTGATTTTACATTGGCAAATAGGGCTATTGATATCACAGGAACCATTATATTGCGACAATATTCCATTTTTTAAACTTGCCCCGAGGCTCAATATGATACTTGAGGCCCAATCTATAAATATAAAAATAATAACCATTTTGTCATTCAATTTCCAAGTAGTTTTCACGTCTCTGATCATACAAAACTCTTTTGGCTTAAAGACCTTCAAATTACAGCCTTATTTACCTGTGAATCGGTTTCACAATACGCATACCTCATTTGGCATTGTTAATGATTTTTTTCCGAGACCGATTTTTCTCATCAAAGGTAAGGCTTTCTGAATTTTAGACACAAATGAGTGTATGTTCCAGCGAATTTATGTAAATCTGTCGAAATTGCAGGTTTAGTGTTGTCGATATCAATTTTACCGTTAGGGGATTACTGAAAAATAATAGTTTCAAATTATCAATAAAGCGGATGCTTTTACCGTTAAAAAAGAACCGACCATTTTTCTTAACTGAAATTACCACGACAAATTAAAAAAGTAGAAATTACCCTATTCCTTACGTTAAAATTCAACCTGTCTAAAGACGACATTCATACCGTTCATTCAACCTGCTTGATTTGTATCTGTCATGTACTATATGCCTTCGGAGATGAAAAAGAAAGTTACAAATTGTAAATAATTATATATCTTGGAATTTGGTTAGTGGTTATACATTCTCGTATAAATTTCTGTGAAAGTCAATAGCTCACCAGTATCTAACATAAAAAGTATAAGAGTTTTGAGGGATTTTGTCTAAGGAAATTTGGCACAAGGTGTATTTTTTTTTTTTTTTCATTTAGACGGTAGGCTCGATGTAATATTAAATTGTTTCTACTACAGATGAAAAAAATACATCCGAAATTTCTTTCTTGTATGGGCGACCCTAACCAAGAGAAACTTACTTATTTTAAAATCAATATGTGTCAGTGTCAATACATTTCTTGTTATATGTTTGCTAAATGTGATTTTTCACAGTCAGAGGAGTCTTTTGAGTTTTGGAAATAGTTGGTTGTGTTTCCCAATCAATTTTCAGTACAATTGTGGAAGGTTCATATTGTTTATTTTTACTAAAAATAAGATTATTCAGACATCGCTTCAGTAAAATAGTCGTGAACTACCCAGTAACCGGATGCTATCATCCGGAACTAGTTCGCAGTTGGCACTACCTTTTGTTCTTGAACTCACGGCTAATTTGAACGAAAAAAAAAAAAACTAACATCCAAAATTAAAAATCCAGTTAATCTCAACCCAGCAGGCATCAGTTGAAATCGACACTCCGTCAGCCTGATATTTTATTTTAAACCTCATCATGATCAATAAAACAGAGTATTAGGAATCAAGTAATGTTAATAAATTGAATATCTCAGTACGGCTACGTATTTACATTCTCCTGACAAATATGTCTTATAACCAATACCTAAACAATTTTCTTGTAAACGATTTCTTGCCTATCGGTGTGATTTTATCTTGTTAAATATTAATATTACACGAACGGTCATAGAAAGCATTGCACTTCTTACAGATGATCACGAGGCTTAAGATGTCAGTTTAAAACCCTAGTTATATAGTTTAGAAAATCAGTTTTATCTATCAATTTCCAAGTCGTTTTCACATCTGTAATGAAACAACTCTTTGGTACTAAAAACCCTCACCTGAAAGTCTTCTTTCCCGTTTAATCAGTTTAGTCCTACGTATTACCTCATTTGACCTTGTTAAACCTCATTTCACCATGTTACTTTTTTCCTGGACGAAACTTCCTGACCCTCAGAAATGTTTTCTAAATTTTAGATGAAATTGGGAGTGTTTCAAAGCTAATTCCAAGTACATTTGTGGAAGTTGCATATTTAGTCTTTTTCCTTCTGTATCATGCGGTTTTTGGATCACTTAAGTATAAGAGTTTTGAAGTATTCCTGAAGAGGATTTTTTTACCGTATCAAAACAACTTGACTCTTTTGTTTTCTTGAAGTTTCAACTACAGATGAAAACAAGCATAAGTGAAAATCAAATCACCAAACGACTTTAATGGTTCTTTCAGTGTTCCTTCAACCTGCATTTTTTTGTATCTATCTGCATTATATGTCTAGGCAGATGAGCAATAAAGTTATAAATGGTAATTATTTTCTGGAATAAGTTTTTAAGTGAAAGCCAAAAGCTTATCAAAATTCTTTTTCATATCACAGTTTTGTTTAATTTCACCTAAGGAAATGTGGCTTATGGTGTAACACGATACTGATGATGAAAAGGTATATTCATTCGAATTTTCATTTTTTTTTTTTTTTAACCATTGAGACAAGTTTTATGAGTTTTTGAGATAATTGATTGTTTCGCTATAAATTCTCACTATATATGATGCATATTTATCTCTTTCCACCAAAGAAAAGTTTATACACCCATCACTTCTGTAAAATAGTTCTGAACTACTCCCAGAGAGGATTCTATCCTACGTAACTTTTTTTTTTTTTTTTTTTGCGAGGAAGAAGGAACCAAGAGGCCCTGAGCCCGCAGTAATAGTTCACTCCAAGAGAAAAACAATATACAATAGAGAGCCAAATTCAAGATCCGATCATTTTGAGATGCCTGGACACACTGCATCTGAAAGACTGGAGATCATAGGCAGCAGGAAATACAGACAGAGGGAGACAGTTCCAGAGCTGACCTGTTGCATAATTGAAAGACTGGGAGTAACGGTTCTCTTTCATGAGAGAGTTGGACAGAAAAGGGATGAGAGTTTGCTGCCAGACGGATGGTACGCGCCCGTCGTAGAGGTGGAGGAATGCAAGCAGACAGTTCAGAGGAGCAGTGACCATTAAAGTAGCGATAGGAAAGAGATAAAGATGCAACAGTGCGGCGAAGAGACAGTAAGAGGAGGAGAGTTAATGAGACGAAAGCCTTTAACTAGTTCACAACTATCACTTCTATTTATCCCTGAAGTCAAGGGTAATATGTAAGAAGATAAAAATACAATAGTCATATCGAGAAATAAAAATCCACAATCTTAATACGTCAGGCACAGGGATCTATTTTTTTTTTTTTTTTGCCCATTATGAAATAAGAGACGGCGCACAAAATTAACCAATTGATATTTGTAAATTGTATATCTCAGTAAGACTGAATTGATTTTTTGGTAATAATATATGTCTGATATTCAATACTTGAACAATTATCTTGTAAACGATTTATTGCCTTTCGAAGTGATTTTAAATTGCTAATATGGGTAATGCCATCATACGAGCCGTCATACTGCGATAACATTCCATTTCATTTAAGTTGACCCGAGGCTCAATATAGAGATAAAAATGATAACCGTTTTATCTGGCAATATCCAAGATGTTTTCACGTCTATAATCAAAAAAGCTCTTTTGGCTTAAAAACCCTCAAATGAAAGCCTTCTTTACCTGTCAATCGATTTCATTATACTTAATTACCTCATCTGGCTTTATTACTGACTTTTTTTTTTCTGAGTGAATTTTCTAACCCATAGAAAGGTTTCCTGAATTTTCGATACGAATGAAAGTGTGTTCCAGCTAATTTAGAGAACATATGTGGAAGTTGCATATTAAGTGTTATCGCTATCAATTATGATTTTTCGGGATAATTGAATTATTATAGTTTTAATTATTAATAAAATGGATGATTTTACCGTAACAAAAGAACATGACCATTTTTAATCTGGTTACCACGACAAATGGAAAGTCAGAAATGACCCTCTTCCTAATGTAAAAATCTAATCTCCAAACGACATTAATACAGTTCATTCAGTGTACGTTCAAGCTGCATTTTTTGAAGCTGTCATGCACCACAGATCAACGGAAATGAGGCATAGAGTTATAATTGTTTAATAATTTTATTTTCCCGTATTCCGAAAGTGTTTACTCACTCTCGCATAAATTATTAGGCGATAGTCCAAAGCTCACTGGTATTGCATATGAAAAAGTATCAGTTTTCAGAGATTTTACCAAAGGAAACGTGGCTTGCGGTTTAACACGATTCTTCATAATGTGCAAATATTCTTATTTTTACCTTCAGTCACAAGAGTCGACATAATTTTAAAGTGATTATAGACCGTGTAAAAACAAATACTCATTCGAAGTTTCTCGTTTGTTTCGGTGACAACCCAATCAATTGAAACTGTTTTTAAACCAATAGGCGCCAACTCTCTTCACGTGTCAATCGACATCTTGTTATATGTTGGCTAAAGATTTTTTTTTTTTTTCACAGAAATGTCTTCTAAGTTATGGAAATAATTGAGTGTATGCCAATCAATTATCGGTACATTTGTGGAATTTACATATTTTGCGTTTTCGTCCAAAAATAAGCTTATACAGCCATCGGTCTAGTAAAATAGTTGTGACCTACCCCAAAGCGGATGCTATGATCCGTAACTAGTTCACAGTTGGCACTACCTTTTATCCATGAAGTCACGGATAATATGAGTGGGAAAAGAATAAACTGACTCATCGAAAATTAAAAATCCATTAAACTCAACAGAACAGGCAACAGTTCACATCGTCGCTCCGTCATTCATTTTTTTTTTTGCCATTATGAACAAGAAAACAGCTTATATAAGGAATCAGAAACTAACATTAAAATGTATAACTCAGTACGGCTTTGTATTTATCTTCTTCTGATAATATATGATACTAATATTTAAACAACTTTCTGGCAAACGATTATTGCCTTTCTCAGTGATTTTATATTTGTAAACATGGGTAATAATATCACCCGATCCGTCATACTGAGATCAGTATTCTCTTTTTATATTTCATCAGATGGCGTAAGATTCCACTTTAAAGCCCTAGTTATACCGATAAAAATAATAACCGTTTTATCTATTAATTTCGAAGTCGTCGTCTCATCTGTAATCAAAGAAATCCGGTTGGGATCAAACACCGTCAAATGGAAGCTTTCTTTACCTGTGAATATACTTCATCCAACGTGTTACCTCATTTGGCCAAGCTACGTGATTTTTTCCGACACGGAATTTCTACACAGAGAAGTGTTTTCTGATTTTTTGATAAACATGGGAGTGTTGCAAAGTTAATTTAGAGTACATATGAAGAAGTTGCGGTTGATTGGTTGACTTAAGTATAATAGTTTTGAAGAATTCCTAAAGTGGATTCTTTAACCGAAACAAAACCACTTGACCATTTTGTTTTCTTGAAGTTACCACTACCAAAGAAATCAGTTCCCTCAACTTGCATATTTTGTAGCTGGCATGCACCATATATCTACAGAGATGAGGAATGAAGTTCCATCTATCTATCCATTGCCAGACGCCTCTATCCCGAACTGGATGGCCACAAACAAATCGCCTCCACGCCGCCCTGTCCCCCGCCATTTCACTTCCCTACTCCCTACTCACACCCACCTCTCATATACATCTCTACTCCATCCCGTTATCTCATTTTCGGGCTCCCCCTCCCTCTCCCCCCCGGCACCATACTCACGTACACGCTCTTCGTCAGTGTCTCTCTCAATCCTCTCCACATGGCCAAACCACGTTATTGTGTTCCTCCTAACGTTTCCTATCATCTATATCCACACCACAACGCTCGTCAGCCTGTCTCTCCATGTAACTCCAGAGGTCCCTCTTAACTCTTGTGTCTTTCCAACGTCGTCGAAGCTTCACTTCTATACGTTAGAGTTGGTATCACAATACTGTCGTATTAATTTTACACTTCCATGCTCACTTCCCTGTTCCTTATCACTGCTTTCAAGGAACCAACAACCCTTCGTCCCTGTCGTACCATTTCAAGCACTTCACCCTTCAAACTTCCATCCTTCGTCACACTCCCCAAGCACTTAAACGTAAACTTTCCATTTCCTCACAATGCAACCTCACTGTACATTCACTGACTTCACCTTTCTCAAAGACCATCACTTTACTCTTCCCTACATTCACCTTTAGATTCCGTTTCTTACACACTCTCCCAAACTAAACACTATCATCTGCAAACAGAAGTGCAGGAAGTTTCGAAACACTACCCTCTCCTACTAGGGCCGCTCCAGCATCCACTGTCCTGTTTCATCCTAACCTTCAAAGAGAAAAATTCACTCAATTCACCATCCACACACACTGCAGCCTTAGCACCATCATATATATTTTTCACAGGATTCAACAACATGCAATCTACTCCATAGATTCTTAATACTTTCCCCTCTTTGTCTGTCCACCTTGTTATATGCTTTCTCTAACTCCAGAAAGGCCACAAACAACTTCTTTCCCCTCTTTTGAAACTTTTCCACTAAAGATGAAAGAATGAATATCTGATCAACACAACCTCTCCCCTTCCTAAAGCCTCCCTGATCTTCTCCACCTGCTTCCTTTATCTCCCTGACTGTCAGTAAGTATCCTACCATACACTTTTCCTACTACACTAAGAAGACAAATGCCTCCATGATTACCACACACTTCTTTTTCCCCTCCTCCTCTGTACAAGTGAATTATTATACCTGACTTCCAATCCTCCGGAACTCTACCTTCCTCCCAGGCCAATCTGCACATCTTCCACATCCATTCTACTACTATCTCTCCCCCATGCTTCAGAATCTCACCACACTCCATCAATTCCTGGTGCTTTCCCCAATTTGACTTTCTTCATTGCTTCCACAACTTCTATCCCGTTGATTTCCTTTTGTCTTCTCATCTCCCTCCGTCTTCCAGCCATTCCCCAGCCACCTATAATCGAATTACTTCCATTCTCTATGTTCAAGAATTCCTTAAAGCGTTCTCTCCATATGCTCACTTTTTTTTCCGTCTCCACTAGTAATCTACAATTTTTACCTTTCACTCCCCCTGGTAATTAATCATATATCACTCTAATGCGATTCTGTTTATACTTGCTCGTATAAATTTTTAGGTGAGAGTCAATAGCTCATCAATATTGTCATGAGATGCCACAGTTTTCAGAAAATGTCGCTTATGGTGTAACACGATCTTTCATAATGTGTACATAATATTTCTATTTTTTTTTTTTTTACATGCAGTCAGGACGCTCGATGTAATATTAAAGTGCTTCTACTGCAGATAAAAAGAATACTCATCCGAATATTCTCGCTTGTTCCCGTGACCTCACGATCAATTCAAACTTCTTGTTCTTAAACACCTCAGATGCCAGGTCTATTGACGTGTCAATCGATTTCTTAAGCTGAATGTTTCCTAATGTGATTTTTTCACCCTCAGATATGTCTTCTTGGTTTTGGAAACAATTGGGAGTGTTTTCCTATCACTTTTCAGTACATTTCTTGAAGTTGCATGTTTAGCTATTTCGACCAAAAATCAGTTTATAAAGCAATCACTCCAGTAAAATAGTTCTGAATTATTCCCAAAGCGTATACCATCATCCGTAACTAGTTCACAATTGGCACTATATTTTTTTCATGAAGTCACGGCTAATGCGAATTATAAGAAAAAAAGAAAATAAACATCAAATATTAAAAATCCAGATAATCTCAATACGACAAACACCTGCTGAAGTCGAAGCTCGACCATGATTTTTTTTTTTTAAGAAAATAATTAACAATCAAACTACAATTTTTGTAAATTGTATATCTCAGTAACACACTCCATTTACTATTTGTAAAAATAAATATCTGATAATCATTACCTAAACAATTTTTTGGTAAATGATTTATTGCCGTTAGGAGTGATTTTACATTGGCAAATATGGTTAATGATATCACAGGAACTGTTATACTACGAAAATATTCCATTTTTTAAACGACTCGAGACTATACTGATAAAAATAATAACCATTTTATCACAATTTCCAAGTTGTATTCATGTCTCTGATCATGCAAAACTTAAAAGCCATATTTACATGTGAATCAATTTCATTTTAAGCATTATCATATGTGGATTTGTTACTGATTTTTCTTCGAGACGGAATTTTCTCATCCTCTTATAGGTTTCCCGAGTTTTGGACACAAATGAGTGTTCCATCTAATTTAAAGTATGTCTGTCGAATTTGCAGATTTAGGGTTGTAGGCATCAATTATGAGGTTTTGGCGATCACCGATATATAATAATTTTTAATTATCAATAAAGTGGATGCTTTTACTGTAACAAAATAACATTTTTTTTATCCGAAATTATCACGACTAATGAAGAAAGGTCAAATTACCCTATTCCTAACGTTAAAATCCAAACAGTTTAAAGGCGACATTCATACAGTTCATTCAGTGTTCCTTCAACCTGCATTTTTTGTAGCTGTCATGTACTATATACCTACGGGGATGAGGGATAAAGATATAAATGGTAAATAATTTAATATCTTGGTATTGGGATAGTGATTATACATTATCGTAAAAATTTTTAAGTGAAAGTCAGAAGCTCACCGGTCTTGAAAATCAAGAGATTACAGTTTTCAGTGATTTTTCCTAAGGAAATGTGGCACATGGTGAAACACAATCCCTCATAATGTGCAATTTTTTTTTTTTCATTTAATGGAATAATAAAGTGCTTCCACTGCTGATGAAAAGAATGCTTATTCGAAATTTCTTTCTTTTATCGGCGAGCCTTACATCAACCGAAACTTATTGGTTTTAAACACATACATGCCACCAATCTTTTTGTGTCAATACATTTCTTCTTATATGTTAGCTAAATGTGATTTTTCACGGTCAGAAGAGTATTCTGAGTTTTGGAAATGGTTGGTTGTGTTTCCCAATCAATTTTCAGTACATTTGTGGGTTTCATATTTGGAGATTTCTACAAAAAATAAGCTTATACAGCCATCGCTTTAGTAAAAAAGTTGTGAACTACACAGAAACCGAATGCTATCATCCGGAACTAGTTCGCAGTTGGCACTACCTTTTGTTTTTGAAGCCACGGCTAATTTGAACGAAAAAAAAAAAAAAAAGTGACATCGAAAATTAAAAATCCAGTTAATCTCAACCCAACAGGCATCAGTTCAAATCGACGTTCCGTCAGCCTCATATTTTACTTTTAATCTCATTATGAACAATAAAACAGAGTATTTTAGGAATCAAGTAAATACCTAAATAATTTTCTTGTAAATGATTTCTTGCCTATCGGAGTGATTTTTCCTTGGTAAATATGAATAATTATATCACACGGACCGTCATACTCAGAAAACATTCCTCTTCTTACAGATTATCAGGAGGCTTAAGATGCCATTTTGAAGCCCTAGTTATAAAGATAAAAACAATATCCGTTTTATCTATCAATTTCCAAGTCGTTTTCACATCTGTAATCAAATAAAACTCTTTGGTACTATAAACCCTCAACTGAAAGTCTTCTTTCCCGTTTAATGAATATCGTCCTACGTATTTCCTCATTTCACCTTGTTACTGATTTTTTTTTTCCTAGACGGAACTTCCTCACCCTCAGAAATGTTTTCTGAATCTTAGATGAAATTGGGAGTGTTTCAAAGCTAATTTAAAGTACATTTGTGGAAGATGCGTAGTTTTTTTTTTCCTTCTGTATTATGCGGTTTTTAGAATCACAAGTATAAGAATTTTGAAGTATTCCTGAAGAGGATTCTTATACCGTATCAAAACTACGTGACTTTTTTATGTAATATCCTCTACGGATGAAAACAAACAGAAGTGAAAATCACATCTCCAAACGACTTTCAGTGTTCCTTCAAACTGCATTTTATTTTGTATCTCATGCATTATATGTCTAGGGAGATTAGCAGTAAAGTAATAAATGGTAATTAATTATAAATCTCACTATTGCGATAATGCTTGTACTTTCTCGAATAAATTTTTAGGTGAAAGTCAAAAGTTCATCAATATTCTTTTTCATGAGATGTTTTGATATATTTCACCTATGGAAATGTGGCTTATGGTGTAACACGATCCTTCATGATATGCAAATATTCTTCGTATTTTTTTTTTTTTTTTTGCATCATTTAGAAGACTCGATGTAATTTTAAAGTTCTTCTACTGAAGAGGGAAATGATATCCATTTGAATTTTCTCGTTTTTTTTTTTTTTTTTTTTTACCATTCAAAAACTTTTCTGAGTTTTGGTAATAATTGGGAGTGTTTCCCAATAAATTATCAATATATTTGATGAAGTTACTTATTTATCTATATCGACCAAAAAAAAAAAAAGTTTATACACTGATCACTCCAGTAAAATAGTTGTGAACTACTCCCAAACCGGATTCTGTCCTCCGTAACTAGTCCACAACTGGCACTATCTTTTATCCCTGAAGTCACGGATAATATGTAAGATGATAAAAACACTATAGACATATCGAGAAATAAAAATCCAGATAATCTCAATACGTCAGCCATCGGTTAAAGTCAACGCTCGGGGAACCTTTTTTTTTTTTTTTTTTTTTTTTGGCCCATTATGGAATAAGATACGGGTCACAAAAGAAACCAAGTAATATGTGTAAATTGTATATCTGAGTAAGACTTTTGATTTTTTTAAATAATATTAGTCTGATATTCAGTACCTAAACAATTTTCTTATGAACGATTTATTGCCTTTCAGAGTGATTTTTACATTGTTAATATGGGTAATTATATCAGACGAGCCGCCATACTGCGATAATATTCTATTTTATTTAAGTTCACCCGAGGCTCAAGATACAGATAAAAACGATAACCGTTTTATCTGGCAATATCCAAGATGTTTTAACGTCTTTAATGAAACAAAACTCTTTTGGCTTAAAAACTTTCAAATGAAAGCCTTGTTTACTTTTCAACCGATTTCATTATTCTTAATTACCTCATTGGCATTATTAATTTTTTTTTTTCCGAAATGGAACTTTCTAACATTTAGTAAGGTTTCCTGAATTTTCGATGCAAATGAAAGTGTGTCCCAGCTAATTTAGAGAACACTTGTGGAAGTTTGAGATTTAGTGTTTTCTCTATCAATTATGATTTTTTCGGGATAACTGAAATAATAGTTTTTAATTATTAATAAAACCGATGCTTTTACCGTAACAAAAGAATATGACCAATTTATTATCTGAAATAAGAAAAATTCGGAAATAACCCTCTTCCTAATGTAAAAATCCAATCTCCAAACATCTTTGGAGTTCATTCAGTGTACGTTCAACCTGCATTTTTTGTAGCTGTCATACACTACAAATAAACGGAAATGAGGGATATATTTATAAATGGTAAATAATTATATATCCCCGTATTCCGATAGTGTTTATACACCTTCGTATAAATTTAGAGGCGATAGTCCAAAGCTCACTGGTATTCCACATCAAAAGCTATCAGTTTTGAGAGATTTTAACTAATGAAACGTGGCTTTCGGTTTAACACGATTCTTCATAATGTGCAAATATTCTTATTTTTACCTTTAGTCACAAGGGTCGACGTAATTTTAAAGTGATTCTAGTCCAGATAAAAACGAATTCTCATTCGGTTTCTTGTTTGTTTCAGTGACAACCCAATCAATTGAAACTGTTTTCAAACCCACAGGTGCCAAATCTCTTTACTTGTCAATCGAGTTCTTTTTATATATTGCGTAAATGTGATTATTTCACAGTCAGAAGTGCCTTCTGAACTATGAAAATAATTGGGTGTGTTTGGCAATCAATTATCGGTACATTTGTAGAATTTTCATATTTTGCGTTATGGTCCAAAAATAAGCTTATACAGTCAATTGTCTAGTAAAATAGTTGTGACCTACCCCAAAGCGGATGCTATCATCCGTAACCAGTTCACATTTGGCACTACCTTTTATCTCTGAAGTAGCGGATAACGTAAGTAGGAAAATCAAATAAACTGATTCATCGAAAATTAAAAATCCTTCTCATCTCAATAGAACAGGCAAGAGTTCAGATCGTTGCCCCGTCAACCTGATTTCATTTTTGTTTATGCCATTATGAACAAGAAAGCAGCGTATATAAGGAATCAGAAAATAACATTAAATTGTATATATCAGTGCGGCTTTGTATTTACCTTCTTTTAATCATATATATCTGATTACCAATATCTAAACAACTATCTGGTAAACGATTTCTTTCCTTTCTCCGTGATTTTATATTTGTAAACATGGGTAATAATATTACACGATCCTTCATACTGTGATCAGTATTCTCTTTTTACATTTGATCAGATGACCTTAAAGCCCTAGTTATACCGATAAAAATAATATCCGTTTTATCTTTCAATTTCGAAGTCGTCTTCTCATCTGTAATCAAAGAAATGTGTTTGGGATCAAACATCATCAAATGGAAGCTTTCTTTACCTGTGAATCTGCTTCACTCTACGTGTTACCTCATTTGGCCCAGTTACGTGATTTTTTCCGAGACTGAATTTCTACACAATTAAAAGTATTTTCTGATTTTTAGATAAAAATGGGAGTGTTTCAAAGTTAATTTAGAGTACATAAGAAGTTGCATATATTGTGTATTAGCGCTTTATTATGCGGCTTATAGGTTCACTTAAGAATTATAGTTTTGAAGGATTCCTAAAGTGGATTTTTTAACCGTAATAAAACAACTTGACCATTTGGTTTTCTTGAAGTTAAAAATGATAGTTACAAATGATCCTTTTCGTCTACTCCTTCCAGTTATCTCATCCTCGGCCTACCCCTCCCTCTTCCACCGTCCACCTCACTCAAGTACACTCTCTTCGTCAGTTTCTCACTCTCCATCCTCTCCACATGGCCAAACCACGTCAGTGTGTTCCTCCTAACACTTCCTATCACATCGATATCCACACTGCAACGCTGGTCAGCCTGTCTCTCCATGTGACTCAACAGGTCCCTCTTAAATAATTTATTTCCACTGCTCTCACTCTTGACTTGTCTTTCCAATATCGTTCAAGCTTCACTTCCATACGTTAGAGTTGGTATCACAATAGTCATGTAACTTTTACACTTCCATGCTCACTTCCCTGTTCCTTGTCACTGCTTTGAAGGAATCAGCAACCCTTCGTCCCTGTCGTACCATTTCATGCACTTCACCCTCCAAACTTTCATCCTTACTCATCACACCCCCAAGTACTTAAACGTACACTTTCCATTTCTTCACAATCCAACCTCACTGTACACGTCACGCGTACTAAATTCTGCTCAGGGGTTACCCCTTCCTTCCCCCCTCTACCCTGGACATAGGGAAGGGGGGAATTGCGAACAAGTCTACCCCGCCTTCTGCCCTCAACTCCCCCACCCTCCACCTCCAGCTGCCAGTTACTGATTAGACGCATATTTTCTCATGTCCTGTAAACATGACTGAACTGTCGTCGTACATACTTTCAACGGCCAAGATTTCGACTATATTTTTAGAATAAATTATTACCGTATTGAACTGCATTCTCAAATTGAAAATATTCACCATCATTGTAATCCAGTGTCGTCCGCTGCACAACTCTGGGTTCCAGTGCTTACCTTTTCACTTCCCCCAGCTCTCTCTCTCTCTCTCTCTCTCTCTCTCTCTCTCTCTCTCTCTCTCTCTCTCTCTCTCTCTCTCTCTCTCTCTCTCTCTCTCTCTCTCTCTCTCTCTCACTGAATTTACTTTTCCCACTTTAAACAACTTTCTCTTTGCTTCTCACCTTCTCTCTCGTTCTTTGTCTTAAGTCTTCCACGCCTCTCACCCCTCCCCTCTCCCCACCTTAGGCCTGATCAGCAGTCAGTTATACTGTCACCGCTCCTTCGTATATCGTGTGCAGGCAACATTTATCACACAGGTCATGTATGGAAAGCTATTTAATATATATATATATATATATATATATATATATATATATATATATATATATATATATATATATATATATATATATATAATTGTATTTCTCATTGTGCCAAGTTCAAATAGAGAACAGCAGACCAATATTCGTAATTTTTATTAGAGTGACCGTTCCACTTCACATAGCTGGGCTTATAAACTGCACACACACACACACACACACACACACACACACACACACACACACACACACACACACACACACACACACACACACACACACACACACACACACACACACACACACACACACACACACACACACACACACACACACACACACACACGCACACACTCACGACTTTAAATTTTGCACTGACAGCGTGACGACTACAAATAGTCATTCTAACAACTGCCTCTGCTGGCTCCAAACCTTCACTATCCCAGTCAATCTCCTCGTTCAATAACCGTTATTGAATGAGGAGATTGACTGGGACAGGGAAGGTTTGGAGCCAGCAGATCCAGTTGTTAGAATGACTATTTGTAGTCGCCACGCTGTCAGTGCAAAATTTAAGTCGTGTGTATGTGTGCGTGTGTGTGTGTGTGTGTGTGTGTGTGTGTGTGTGTGTGTGTGTGTGTGTGTGTGTGTGTGCAGTTTATAAGCCCAGCTACCCAGCTATGTGCAGTGGAACGGTCACTCTAATAAAAATTACAAATATTGGTCTGGTGTTCTCTTTTTGAACTTGGCACAATGAGAAATAATATATATATATATATATATATATATATATATATATATATATATATGTATATATATATATATATATATATATATATATATATATATATATATATATATATATATATATATATATATATATATATATATATATAAAATAATCACTATTTGTAGTCGCCACGCTCAGTGCAAAATTTAAGTCGCGTGTGTGTGTGTGTGTGTGTGTGTGTGTGTGTGTGTGTGTGTGTGTGTGTGTGTGCAGTTTATAAGCCCATCTACCCAGCAATGTGCAGTGGAACGGTCACTCTAATAAAAATTACGAATATTGGTCTGGTGTTCTCTTTTTGAACTTGGCACAATGAGAAATACAATTTTATATATATATATATATATATATATATATATATATATATATATATATATATATATATATATATATATATATATATATATATATATATATATATATATAAAATAGCTTTCCATACACCTGACCTAAGTGTGTGTGATAAATGTTGCTTGCACACGATATACGAAGGAGCGGTAACGGTATAACTGACTGCTGATCAGACCCATGGTGGGGGGAGGGGAGGGGTGAGAGGCGGGGAAGACTTAAGACAAAGAACGAGAGAGAAGGGGGAGAGAAGCAAAGAGAAAGTTATATAAATTTAAAAAGAAAGAGTGGGAAAAGTAAATTCAGTGAGAGAGAGAGAGAGAGAGAGAGAGAGAGAGAGACAGACAGACAGACAGAGAGAGAGACAGACAGACAGACAGACAGACAGACAGACAGCTGGGGGAAGTGACAAGGTAAGCACTGGAACCTAGAATTGTGCAGCGGACGACACTGGATTACAATGACGGTGAATATTTTCAATTTGAGAATGCAGTTCAATAAGGTAATAATTTATTCTAAAAATACAGTCCAAATCTTGGCCGTTGAAATCGTGTGCGACGACAGTTTAGTCATGTTTACAGGACATGAGAAAATTTGCGTCTAATCAGTAACTGGCAGCTGGAGGTGGAGGGTGGGGGAGTTGGGGGCAGAAGGCGGGGTAGACGTTCTCGATTCCCCCCTTCCCTCTGTCCAGGGTAGAGGGGGGGAAGGAAGGGGTAACCCCTGAGCAGAAATTAGTACGCGTGACTGTACATTCACTGACTTCACCTTTCTCAAACACCATCACTTTACTCTTCTCTATATTCACCTTTAGATTCCGTTTCTTACACACTCTCCTAAACTCATCTACCAAACCATACAGCTCCCCTTCGTCTTCACTTAAAATCACAGTATCATCTGCAAACAGAAGTACAGGAAGTTTCGAAACACTATCCGCTCTCACTAGGGCTGCTTCAACATCCACTGCCCTACCTTGTACCTCTTTTATTACCCCATCGATGTACAGACTGAACAACCATGAATACATAACACATCCCTGTTTCAACCCAACTTTCAAAGAGAAAAATTAAATAATTTCACCATCCACACGCACTGCAGCCTTGTATGGATGATAAGAAAAAAAGAAAATTGGTCAAATATTAAAAATCCAGTCAATCTCAACAAGTCAGGCACAGGCTGAAGTCGACGCTCGGGCAACCTGATTTTTGTTTTAGGCCTATCATTAACATTCAAACATCGTATTTAAGGAAAAAGTAATTTTTTTTAGTTGTATATCTCAGTAACACTGTGTATTTACTATTTGTAATAAGAGATATATGATAATCATTACCTAAACAATTTTCTTGTAAATGGTTTATTTCCTTTGGAGTGATTGTACATTGGAAAATAGGGCTAATGATATCACAGGAACCGTTGAACTGCGACAATATTCCATTTTTTAAACTTGCCCCGAGGCTCAATATGATACTTGAAGCCCTACCTATAAAGATAAAAATAATAACCATTTTGTCATTCAATTTTCAAGTAGTTTTCACGTCTCTGATCATACAAATCTCTTTTGGCTTAAGGACCCTCAAATAAGGGGCCTTATTTACCTGTGAATCGATTTCTTCATACGCATACCTCATTTGGCTTTGTTACCGATTTTTTTTTTCGAGACGGAATTTTCTCATCCTATGTTAGGTTTTCTGAATTTTAGATACAAATGAGTGTGTCCCAGCTAATTTATAGTACATCTGTGGAAATGGCAGGTTTAGGGTTGTCGCTATAAACTATACGGTTTAGGGGATTACTGAAATATAGTTTTTAATTATCAATAAAGCGGATGCTTTTACCGTCAGAAAAGAACTAAACATTTTTCTTACCTGAAATTACCACGACAAATTAAAAAAGTAGAAATTGCCCTATTCCTTACGGTAAAATCCAAACCGTCTAAAGACGACATTCATACCGTTCATTCAACCTCCATTATTTGTAACTGTCATGTACTGTACTATATACCTTCGGAGATAAAGTTACAAACTGTAAATAATTATATATCTTCGTATTGGGATAGTGGTTATACATTCTAGTATAAATTTTAAGGTATCTAACATTAATAAGTATAACCGTTTTGAGAGATTTTACCTAAGGAAATGTGGCATATGGTGTAATACAATCCCTCATAATGTGCATTTTTTTTTATTTAGGCAGTAGGTTTGATGTAATATTAAAGTCCTACTGCAGATGAAAAGAATACTCATCCGAAATTTCTTTCTCGTATGGGCGAAACATTGTTTTTAAACACAAAGATGCCAGCTATCTTTATGTCAATACATTTCTTGTTATATGTTTGCTGAATGTGATTTTTCACAGTCAGAAGAGTCTTCTGAGTTTTGGAAATAGTTGGTTGTGTTTCCCAACCAATTTTCAGTACATTTGAGGAAGTTTAATATTTCGCGCTTTCTATCAAAAATAAGTTTATATATTCATCGCGCTAGTAAAGGAGGTGTGAACTATCCACTAACCGGATGCTATCATCCGGAACTAGTTCGCAGTTAGCACTACATTTTGTCCTTGAAGTCACGGCTAATTTAAACGAAAAAAAAAAATAATAATAATCCAACATTAAAATCCAGTTAATCTCAACCCAGCAGGCATCAGGTGAAGTCGGCGTTCTGTCAGCCTGATATTTTATTTTTAATCTCATCATGAAAAATAAAACAGCGTATATTAGGAATTAAGTAATGTTAATAAATTGAATACCTCAGTACGGCTACGTATTTACATTCTCCTAACAGTATATGTCCTATAACCAATACCTAAACAATTTTCTTGTAAACGATTTCTTGCCCGTCAGAGTGATTTTATCTTGGTAAATATAAATAATTATATCACACGAACGGTCATATTCAGAAAACATTCCACTTCTTACAGATGATCAGGAGGCTTAAGCTGCCAGTTTAAAACCTTGGTTTTATAGGTTAAAAAATCCTTTTTATCTATCAATTTCCACGTCGTTTTCATATATGTAATCAAACAAAACTCTGTGGTACTAAAAACCCTCAACAGAAAGTCTTCTTTCCCGTTTAACCAATTTCGTCCTACGTATTACGTCATTTGACCTTGTTACTGATTTTTTTTTTCCTAGACGGAACTTCCTCACCCTCAGAAATGTTTTCTGAATCTTAGATGAAATTGGGAGTGTTTCAAAGCTAATTTAAAGTACATTTGTGGAAGTTGCATATTTAGTTTTTTTCCTTCTGTATTATGCGGTTTTAAGGATCACAAGTATATAAGTTTTGAAGTATTCCTGAAGAGGATTCTTTTATCATCTCAAAACAACTATTTTGTTTTCTTGAACTTTCAACTACAGATGAAAACAAGCAAAAGTGAAAATCCAATCTCCAAACGACCTTAGTTTAGTTCTGTCAGTGTTCCTACAATCTGCATTATTTTGTAACTGTAATGGATTATATATCTAGGGAGATCAGAAATAAATTAATAAATGGTAACTAAGTATAAATCTCACTATTGCGATGTTTGTAATTTCTTGAAAAAGTTTTTATGTTAAAGTCAAAACTTCATCAATATTCTTTTTCATGAGATATCAGTTTTGATATATTTCACCTAAAGAAATGCAAATTATGGTGAAACACGATCCTTCATGATATGCAAATATTCTTCGTATTTTTTTTTTTTTTTACATTTAGAATACTCGATGTAATTTTAAAGTGCTTCTACTGCAGATGAAAAAGTATATCAATTCGATTTTTTTTTTCCTTTCAAAAAACTTTTCTGTTTTGAAAATAATTGGGAGTGTTTCGCAAAAAGGTTTCACTATATTTGTTGATGTTGCATATTTATCTATTTCGACCAAAAAAAAAGTTTATACACTGCAGCAAAATAGTTGTGAACTACTCCCAAAGCTGATGCTATCCTCCGTGACTAGTTCACAACTGGCACTATATTTTATCCAAAAAGTGACGGATTATATGTAAGATAATAAAAACACTAGACATCGAGAAATAAAAATTCAGTTAATTCAAATACGTCAGGCACAGGTTAAAGTCAACGCTCGGGGATCCTTTTTTTTTTTTTGCTTCCTATAAAATAAGAGAATGCGCACAAAAGGAGCGAAGTAATATTTGTATATTGTATAACTGACTGCTTTGATTTTTTGTAATAATATATGTCTGATATTCAGTACCTAAACAATGTTCTTGTAAACGATTTATAGCCTTTCGGAGAGATTTTACATTGTTAATGATGTCATACGATTTATTGCCTTTCGGAGAGATTTTACATTGCTAATGATGTCATACGAGTCGTCATACTGCGATAATATTCCAATTCATTTAAGTTAAACGAGATTAAAATGATAACCGTTTTATCTCTCAATTTCCAAGATGTTTTCACGTCTCTAATGAAACAAAACTCTTTTGGCTTAAAAACCCTCAAATGAATGTCGTCTTTACCGGTCAAACGATTTCATTATACTTAATTACCTCATTTGGCCTTACTGACTTTTTTTTTCCGACTGAATTTTCTAATCCTTAGAAAAGTTTCCTGAATTTTCGATATAAATGAAAGTGTGTCCTAGCTAATTTAGAGAACACGAGGAAGTTGCAGTGTTTTTGCTATCAATTATGATTTTTTCGGGATAATTAACATAATAGTTTTTAATTATTAATAAAACGGATGCTTTTACCACAACAAAAGAATATGACCATTTTATTATCTAAAATTACCACGACAAATTGAAAAAGTCAGAAATGACCCTATTCCTAATGTAAAAATCCAATATCGACACGACATTACTACAGTTCATTCAATCTACGCTCAACTTGCATTTTTTGTAGCTCTCATACTCTACAAATAAACTGAAATGAGGGATATAATTATAAGTGGTAAATAATTATGTATCCCCGTATTCCGATAGTGTTTATACACTCTCGCTTAAATTATTGGGCGATGGTCCAAAGCTCACTGGTATTCCACATCAAAAGGTATCACAGTCTTGAGAGATGTTAGGTAAAGAAACGTGGCTTGCGGTTTAACACGATTCTTCATAATATGCAAATATTCTTATTTTTACATTTAGTCACAAGGGTCGACGTAATTTTAAAGTGATTCTAGTCCAGATAAAAAAGAATACTCATTCGAAGTTTCCCGTTTTTTTCGGTGAAAACCTAATCAATTGAAACGCTGTTTTCAAACCCACAGGTGCCAACTCTCTTTACGTGTCAATCGACTTCTTGTTATATGTTTGGTAAATGTGATTATTTTCACAGTCAGAACTGCCTTCTGAGCTATGGAAATAATTGGATGTGTTTGCCAATCAATTATCGGTACATTTGTGGAATTTCCATATTTTGCATTATCGTCCAAAAATAAGCTTATACAGACATCGGTCTAATAAAATAGTTGTGGCCTACCCCAAAGCGGCTGCTATGATCCGTAACTAGTTCACAGTTGGCACTACCTTTTATCCCTGAAGTGACGGATAACGTGTGGGAAAAACAAATAATCTCACCCATCAAAAATTAAAAATCCATTTAATCTCAACAGAACAAGAAACAGTTCAGATTGTCGCCCCGTCAACCTGATTTCTTTTTTGTTTATGCCATTATGAACAAGAGAACAGCGTATATAAGCAAATAGAAAATAACAGTAAATTGTATATCAGTACGGCTTCGTATTTACCTTCTTTTAATAATGTATATCTGATGACCAATATCTAAACAATGATCTGGTAAACGATTTCTTGATTTCTCAGTGATTTTATATTTGTAAACGGGTAAAATATCACACGATCTTTCACACTGAGAGCAGTATTCTCTTTTTACATTTTATCAGATGGCGTAAGATTCCACCTTAAAGCCTTAGTTATACCGATAAAAATAATATCCGTTTTATCAATCAATTTCGAAGTCGTCTTTCCGTCTGTAATCAAAGAAATCTGTTTGGGATCATATATCCTAAAATTGAAGCTTTCTTTAACTGTGAATCTACTTCATTCTACGTGTTACGTCATTCGGCCTAGTTACTTGATTTTTTTCCGAGAGGGAATTTCTACAAAAAAGTGTTTTCTGATTTCTATATAAAAATGGGAGTTAATTTAGAGTACATATGAAGTTGCTTATATTATGTTTATTAGCCCTTTATTATGCGGGTTATAGGCTAACTTAAGTATTATAGTTCTGAAGGATTCCTAAAGTGGATTCTTGTACCGTAACAAAACAACTTGACCATTTTGTTTTCTTGAAGTTACCACTACAAATGATATCAGTTCCCTCAACTTGCATATTTTGTAGCTAGCATGCACCATATATCTACAGAGATGAGGAATGAAGTTCCATCTATCTATCCATTGCCAGACGCCTCTATCCCGAACTGGATGGCCACAAACAAATCGCCTCCACGCCGCCCTGTCCCCCGCCATTTCACTTCCCTACTCCCTACTCACACCCACCTCTCATATACATCTCTACTCCATCCAGTCATCTCATCCTCGGCCTCCCCCTCTTTCTTCCATCATCCACCTCACTCACGTACACTCTCTTCGTCAGTCTCTCACTCTCCATCCTCTCCACATGGTCAAACCACGTAGGTGTGTTCCTCCTATAACTTCCTATCATATCCATATCCACACTGCAACACTCGTTAGCCTGTCTCTCCATGTGACTCCACAGGTCCCTCATATAATTTATTTCCACTGCTCTCTTGACGTGTCTTTCCAATATCGTCAAAGATTCACTTCCATACGTTAGAATTGGTATCACAATTCTGTCATATAGTAACTTTTACACGTCAATGCTCACTTCTCTGTTCCTTGTCACTGCTTTCAGGGAACCAGCAACCTTTCGTCCCTGTCGTACCATTTCAAGCACTTCACCCTAGAAACTTCCATCCTTACTCATCACACTCCTGAAGTACTTAAACGAACTCACACTTTCCATTTCCTCACAATCCAACCTCACTGTACATTCACTGACCACCTTTCTCAAAGACCATTACTTTACTCTTCCCTACATTCACCTTTAGATTCCGTTTCATACACACTCTCCAAAACTAAACAGTAGCATCTGCAAACAGAAGAACAGGAAGTTTCGAAACACTACCCTCTCTTACTAGGGCTGCTCCAACATCCACTGCCCTACATTGTACCTCTTTTATTACCCCATCCATGTACAGACTGAAAAACCATGGAGACATAACACTTCCCTGTTTCAACCCAACCTTCAAAGAGAAAAATTCAATCATTTCACCATCCACACGCACTGGAGCCTTGTATGAATAGGAAAAAAAAGAAAGTTATCAAATATTAAAAATCCAGTTAAACTCAAGACGTCAGGCACAGGCTGAAGTCGACGCTCGGGCAACCTAATTTTTGTTTTAGACCTATCATTAACATTCAAACAACGTATTTAAGGAAAAATTATTTTTTTTAATTGTATATCTCAGTAACACCGTATTTTCTAGTTTTTATAATATATATCTGATAATCATTACCTAAAGAATTTTCTTGTAAATGTTTTATTGCCTTTAGAAATGATTTTACATTGTCAAATAGGACTAATGACAGGAACCATTATACTGCGACAATATTCCATTTTTTAAACTTGCCCTGAGGCTGAAGATGATACCTTAGGCCATAGCTATAAAGATAAAAATAACCATTTTGTCATTCAATCTTAAAGTAGTTTTCAGTTCCCTGATCATACAAAATTCTTTTGGCTTAAAGACCCTCAAATGACAGCCTTATTTACCTGTTAATCGATTTCATCATACGCATACCTCATTTGGCCTTGTTACTGTCTTTTTTCCGAGACGGTATTTTCTCATCCTAGGAAAGGCTTTCTGAATATTAAGTATAAATAAGAGTGTGTTCTAGCGAATTTAGAGTACATTGTGGAATTTGCAGGTTTAGGGTTGTCGCCATCAATTGAACGCTTTAGGGGATTACTGAAATATCGTAGTTTTTAATTATCAATAAATCGGATGCTTTTACCGTTAAAAAAAAAAAAAAAGACCATTACCCAATTTCTTACATTAAAATCCAACCAGTCTAGAGACGACATTCATACCGTTCATTCAACCTGCATTATTTGTAGCTGTCATGTACTATATTCCTTCGGAGATGAGTGATAAATTTAAAAATTTTAAATAATTTTATATCTTGGCATTGGGTTAGTGGTTATACATTCTCGTGTAAATTTTTAGGTGAAAGTCAAAAGCTCACTGGTACCTAAGGAAATATTGCACATGGTGTAATACAATCCCTCATAATGTGCTTTTTTTTATTTTCATTAAACAGTACGCTCGATGTAAAATTAAAGTTCTTCTAGTGCAGATGAAAAGAATACTCATCCGAAATTTCTTTCTTGTATGGGCGACCCTAACATCAACCGAACATTGTTTTTAAACACAAAGATGCCAGATATCTTTGTTAATATTTTTCTTGTTATATGTTTGCTAAATTATTTTTCACAGATGAGTCTTGTGAGTTTTGAAATTAGTTGATTGTGTTTCCCAATCAATTTTCAATACATTTGTGGAAATTTCATATTTGGCGATTTCTACCAAAAAGAAGCTTATACATCCATCGCTCTAGTAAAAGAGTTTTGAACTACCCAGTAACAGGATGCTATCATCCGGAACTAGTTCGCAGTTGGCACTACCTTTTGTTCTTGAAGTCACGGCTAATTTGAAGAAAAAAATAAAATCCAATACTTAAAATCCAGTTAATCCCAACCCAACAGGCATCAGTTGAAATCGACGCTCCGTCAGCCTGATATTTTAATTTTAATCTCATCATGAACAATAGGCAGCGTATATTAGGAATCAAGTAATGATAATAAATTGAATATCTCAGTACGGCTACTTATTTACATTCTTCTAACGATTTCTTGCCTGTCGGAGTGATTTTATCTTGGCAAATATGAATAATTATATCACACGGTCATATTCAGAAAACATTCCTCTTCTTACAGATGATCAGGAGGCTTATGATGCCAATTTAAAACCCCATTTATATAGATTAAAAAATCAGTTTTATCTATCAATTTCCAAGTCGTTTCCACATCTCTAATCAAACAAAACACTTTGGTATTAAAAACCCTCAACTGAAAGTCTTCTTTCCCGTTTAATCAATTTCGTCCTACGTATTACCTCATTTGACCTTGTTACTGATTTTTTTCATAAACGGAACTTCCTCACCCTCAGGAACGTTTTCTGATTTTTAGATGAAATTGGGGAAGTTGCATATTTAGTTTTTTTCCTTCTGTATTTTGCGGTTGTTAGGATCAGTTAAGTATAAGATATTTGAAGTATTCCTGAAAAGGATTCTTTTACTGTATCAAAACAACTTGTCTATTTTATTTTCTTGAAGTTTCAACTACAGATGAAAAGCAAAAGTGAAAATCAAATCTCCAAACGACTTTAATAAAGTTCATTCAGTGTTCCTTCAACATGCATTTTTTTGTGTCTATCTTCATTATATGTCTAGGGAGATGAGCAATAAAGTAATAAATGGTAATTAATTATCTCACTATTGCGATAAAGTTCGTACGTTCTCGAATAAGTTTTTAGGTGAAAGTCAAAAGCTTATCAATATTCTTCTTCATGAGATATCATAGTTTTGATATATTTCACCTAAGGAAATGTGGCTTATGGTGTAACTGGATACTGCAGATGAAAAGGTATATTCATTCGAATAATCTCGATTTTTTTTTTTTTTTTTACAATTGAGATAAGTATTCTGAGTTTTTGGGATAATTGGGTGTTTCGCTATAAATTCTCACTGTACTTGTTGCATATTTATCTATTTCGACGAAAGAAAAGTTTATACAACCATCACTCCAGTAAAATAGTTCTGAACTACACCCAAAGCGGATGCTGTCCTCCGTAAGTAGTTCACAACTGGCACTTCTATTTATCCCTGAAGTCACGAGTAATATGTAATAAGATAAAAATACTATAGACATATCGAGAAATAAAAATCCAGTTAATCTCAATACGTCAGGCATAGGTTAAAGTCAACGCTCGGGAATCCTTTTATTTATTTTTTTTTTTTTTTTGCCCATTATGAAAAAAGACGGCGCACAAAAGGAACCAAGTAATATTTGTAAATTGTATATCTCAGTAAGACTATTGATTTTTTGTAATAATATATGTCTGATATTCAATACCTAAATAATTTTCTTGTAAACGATTTATTGTTTTTCAAAGTGATTTTACATTGCTTATATGGGTAATGATATCATACGAGCTGTCATACTGCGATAACATTCCATTTCATTTAAGTTGACTCGAGGCTCAATACAGAGATAAAAATGATAACCATTTTATCTGGCAATATCGAAGATGTTTTCACATCTCTAATCAAACAAATGTCTTTTGGCTTAAAAACCCTCAAATGAAAACCTTTTTTACCTGTCTATGGATTTCATTATACTTAATTATCTCATCTGGCTTTATGTTTTTTTTTTTCCGAGACTGAATTTTCTAACGCTTAGAAGGGTTTCCTGAATTTTCGATACAAATGAAAGTGTGTGCCAGCTAATTTAGAGAATATATGTGGAAGTTGCATATTTAGTGTTTTCGCTATAAATTATGATTTCTATCGGGATAATTGAATTATAATAGTTTTAATTTTTAATAAAATGGATGATTTTACTGTAACAAAAGAACATGACCATTTTTTAAACAAATTACCACAAGTGGAAAAAGTCAGAAATGACCCTCTTCCTAACGTAAAAATCCAATCTCCAAACGACATTAATACAGTTCTTTCAGTGTACGATCAAGCTGCATTTTTTTGTAGCTGTCATGCACTACAAATCAACGGAAATGAGGGATATAGTTATAATTGGTTAATTATTATATATCCCCGTATTCAAAGTGTTTACACGCTCTCGCATAAATTATTAGGCGATAGTCCAAGGTTCACTTTTATTGCATATCAAAAAGTATCACAGTTTTGAGAGATTTTACCTAAGGAAACGTGGCATGCGGTTTAACACGATTCTTCATTATGTGCAAATATTCTTATTTTTACCTTCAGTCACAAGGGTCGACATAATTTTAAACTGATTATAGTCCAGGTAAAAAGAACACACACAAGTTTCTCGTTTGTTTCGGTGACAACCCAATCAATTGAAACTTTTTAAACTCACAGGTGCCAACTCTTTTTACCTGTCAATCTACATCTTGTAATATATTGGATAGTTTTTTTTTTTTTTTTTCACAGAAATGTGTTCTGTTATAGTAATAATTTGGTGTGTGCCAATCAATAATCGGTACATTTGTGGAATTTACATATTTTGCGTTTTCGTCCAATAATAACCTTATACAGCCATCGGTCTAGTAAAATAGTTGACCTACCCCAAAGCGGATGCTATGATCCTTAACTAGTTCACAGTTTGCACTACCTTTTATCCCTGAAGTTACGGATAATGTGAGTGGGAAAAACAATAAAACGACTCAATGAAAATAAAAAATACATTTAATCTCAACAGAAAAGGCAACAGTTCTCATCGTCGCTCCGTCAACCTGATTTTTTTTTTTTTTATGCCATTATGAACAAGAAAACAGCGTATATAAGGAATCAGAAACTAACATTAAATTGTATATCTCAGTACGGCTTTGTATTTACCTTCTTTTGATAATATATATCTGATATTAATATCTAAACAACTTTCTGGTAAACGATTTCTTGCCTTTCTCAGTGATTTTATATTTGTAAACACGGGAAATAATATCACACGATCCTTCATACTAAGATCAGTATTCTATTTTTACATTTGATCAGATGACCTTAAAGCCCTATTTATACCGATAAAATAATATCCGTTTTATATATCAATTTCGAAGTCGTCTCCTCATCTGTAATCAAAGAAACCTGTTTGGGATCAAACATCCTCAAAGGGAAGCTCTCTTTACCTGTGAATCTACTTCATTCTACGTGTTACCTCATTTGGCCTAGTTACGTGATTTTTTTCCGAGACGGAATTTCTACACAATTAAAAGTGTTTTCTAATTTCTAGATAAAAGTGGGAGTGTTTCAAAGTTAATTTAGAGTACATATGAAGAAGTTGCATATCTTGTGTATTAGCCTTTATTATGCGGTTTATAGGTTAACTTAAGAATTATAGTTTTGAAGGATTACTAAAGTGGATTCTTTAACCGTTACAAAACAACTTGACCATTTTGTGTTCTTGAAGTTACCACAACAAATGATATCAGTTACAAATAACCCTTTTCGTCTTCTCCATTCAGCCATCTCATCGTCGGCCTACCCCTACCTCTTCCACCCTCCACCTCACTCAAGTACACTCTCTTCGTCGGTCTCTCACTCTCCATCCTCTCCACATGGCCAAACCATGTCAGTGTGTTCCTCCTAACACTTCCTATCACATCCATATCCACACTGCAACGCTCGTCAGCCTGTCTCTCCATGTGACTCAACAGGTCCCTCTTCAATAATTTATTTCCACTGCTCTCACTCCTGTCGTCTTTCCAATATCGTCGAAGCTTCACTTCCATACGTTAGAGTTGGTATCACAATAGTGTCATGTAGTAGGTGTAGGAGGTGTAAACCTCCATGCTCTCTTCCCTGTTCCTTGTCACTGCTTTCAAGGAACCAGCAACCCTTCGTCCCTGTCGTACCATTTCAAGCACTTCACCCTCCAAACTTCCATCCTTACTCATCACACCCCCTAAGTACTTAAACGTACTCACACTTTCCATTTCCTCACAATCCAACCTCACTGTACATTCACTGACTTCACCTTTCTCAAAGACCATCACTTTAGTCTTCCCTACTTTCACCATTAGATTCCTTTTCTTACACTTCCAAACTCATCCACCAAGCCATGCTGCTCCCCTTCGTCTTCACTTAAAAACACAGTATCATTTGCAAACAGAAGAACAGGAAGTTTCGAAACACTACCCACTCTCACTGGAGCTGCTCCAACATCCACTGCCCTACATTATACCTCTTTTATTACCCCATTCATGTACAGACTGAAAAACCATAGTGACATAACACATCCCTGTTTCAACCCAACCTTCAAATAGAAAAATTCAATCATTTCACCATCCACACGCACTGCAGCCTTCAATGAATGATAAGAAAAAAAAGAAAATAGACATCAACTATTGAAAATCCAGAAGTGGACGCTCGGGCATCCTGATTTTTGTTATAGGCCTATCATTAACGTTCAAACAACGAACATTAGGAAAAATATTTTTAATTGTATATTTCAGTAACACCCTGTATTTACTATTTGTAATAGTATATCACTGATAATCATTACCAATACAATTTTCTTGTAAATGATTTATTGCCAATAGGAGTGATTTTACATTGGCAAATAGGGCTATTGTTATCACAGGAACCGTTATACTGCGACAATATTTCATTTTTTAAATTTGCGCCGAGGCTCAATATGAATGTTCTATCTAATTTATAGTACATCTGTGGAAATTGCAGGTTTAGTGTTGTCGGCATCAATTATACCTGTTTAGGGGATTACTGAAATATCTTAGTTTTTAATTATCAATAAAGCGGATGCTTTTACCGTAAGAAAAGAACCGACCATTTTATTTACCTGAAATTACCACGACAAATTGAAAAAGTAGAAATTACCCTATAAAATCCAACATGTCTAAAGACGACATTCATACCGTTCATTCAACCTGCATTATTTATAGCTGTCATGTACTATATACCTTCGGAGATTGAGGGAAAAAGTTTCAAATTGAAAATAATTATATATCTTGGTATTGGGATAATGGATATACATTCTCGTATTAATTTTTAGGTGAAAGTCAAAAGCTCACCGGTATCTAACATCAATAAGTATAAGTTTTGAGATTTTACCTAAGGAAATGTGGCACATGGTGTAATCCATTTTTTTTTTTTTTTTTTTTTAGACACTAGGCTCCATGGAATATTAAAGTGATTCTAGTGCAGATGAAAAGAATACTTCATCCGAAATTTCTTTCTTGTATGGGCGACCCTAACATCAACCGAAACTTATTGCTTTTTTATGTCAATACATTTCTTGTTATATGTTTGCTAAATGTGATTTTTCACAGTCAGAAGAGTCTTCTGAGTTTTGGAAATAGTTGGTTGTGTTTCCCAATCATTTTTCAGTACATTTGTGGAAGTTTCATATTTGGCGATTTCTACCAAAAATAAGGTTATACAGCCATCGCTGCAGTAAAATAGTTGTGAACTACCCAGTAACCGGATGCTATTATCCGGAACTAGTTTGCAGTTGGCACTACCTTTTGTTCTTGAAGTCAAGGCTAATTTGAACGAAAAAAAAAAAAGATTCAAAATTTAAAATCAAATTAATCTCAACCCAGCAGGCATCAATTGAAATCTACGCTTCGTCAGCCTGATATTTTACTTTTAATCTCGTCATGAACAATGAAACAGAGTATATTAGGAATCAAGTGATTTTAATAAATTAAATATGGCACGTATTTACATTCTCCTACCAATATATGTCTTATAACCAATACCTAAAGAATTTTCTTGTAAACGATTTCTTGCCTCTCGGAGTGAGGCTTAGAGAAAGCGTATGATAGAATTGATAGGGAGGCTTTGTGGACTGTTTTAAGATTGTATGGACTTGATGGTAGGTTACTAAAAGGGGTGAAAAGTTTTTATGTAAATAGTAGAGCGTGTGTAAGAGTGGGAAATGCTGTGAGTGATTGGTTTCCCGTGAGAGTGGGGCTGCGACAGGGATGTGTGATGTCGCCTTGGTTGTTTAATATTTACATGGATGGTGTTGTAAGGGAGGTGAATGCAAGAGTTTTAGGTGGTCTGAGTCTGGTAAATGTTGATGGAGGAGAGTGGAATCTGAAGCAACTGCTGTTTGCAGATGATACTGCATTGGTGACTGATTCAGAGGAGAAATTGAGACAGTTGGTAGAGGAGTTTGGAAGGGTGTGTGAAAGGAGGAAATTGAAAGTAAATGAGAATAAGAGAAAAGTGATGAAGTGTACGAGGTTGATAGATGGTAGGGGGATGAATATAGTTTTGAATGGTGAGTTGCTTGAGGAGGTAGATTGTTTTAAATATCTAGGGTCACATGTTGCTGTGGATGGAAGAATAGATGCTGAAGTGAAGTTTAGAATTAATGAAGTAGGAAAGGTGCTGGGAGGAATGAAAAAAGTGTTTAAATGTCGTTCGCTTAGAATGGATGTAAAGAGAAGGCTGTATGAGGGTGTTGTGGTACCGACTGAGTTATATGGGGCTGAAACATGGAATATGGGTGTAGCAGAGAGGAAAAGTTTGAATGTAATGGAGATGAGATGTCTGAGGAGTATGTGTGGAGTGACGCGTATGGATCGAGTGCGAAATGATGAAGTGCGAAGGAGAACTGGAGTTGTTCGGGAGATGGCTGGTAGAGTTGAGCAGAGGGTGTTGCGATGGTTTGGGCATATGGAGAGAATGGATAATGAGCGATTGGTGAAAAAGATAACTAGATCTGATGTGAGAGGTGTAAGACTGAGAGGAAGACCACGAATAGGATGGATGGATAGTGTGAAGAGAGCGCTGGATGCGAGAGGGATGTCTGTTGAGCAAGGAAGAGTGGCTGTGCGTGACAGAAATAAATGGAGAGAAATTGTGAATGAATAAGTGATGACGCAGCCCTGAGGGGATATTCTCCCGCATTTGGTCTGATCAGCTAGTCAGGTCAGGTGCGGGTAAGGGGATGGGTCTGTTATGATGTGGCAGGGGTAAACCAGTTCTGCTGTTGGGCCCTGCTGTGGATGTCACTGCTTGCATTGCGCAGTTGACCCTTGTGCTGTGTGATGCGGTGAGGATCTGTCCGTTCTCCCCTTTGGGGCTAAGATGCGAATGAATGTGTTTGAATGGATGAGTAAATGGAGAGTGAGTCGTCCTGTCTCGGCTACCTCCCTTTCCTTGGGGGAAGCAGCCTAGGTATATAGATATAGATAGAAATATGAATAATTATATCACACGAATCGTCATATTCAGAAAACATTCTCTTCTTATAGGTGATCATGAGGCTGAAGATGCCAGTTTAAAACCCTAGTTATATAGATTAAAAAATCCGTTTATCAATTTCCAAGTCGTTTTAACTGAAAGTCTTCTTTCCCGTTAAATCAATATCTTCCTACGTATTACCTCATTTCACCATGTTACTGATTTTTTTCCTAGACGGAACTTCCTCACCATCAAAAATGTTTTCTGAATTTTAGATGAAATTGGGAGTGTTTCAAAGCTAATTTCATGTACAGTTGGCCGCACTCCCGCGAGGGCCACCTTAGTGTTGGCAACGCTGGCCGAGATAGTAACCGCGAATCATTAGTAGTGAGCTCTGATCGAAGCATTCACAGGACTGAGGGAGGGAGAGGTTTTGAGGTGGGTAGGTGGGTGCCTGTACGCGAGAGGCGAGATATGACGATTGTTGAGGCGACAGAAAAGTGTAATATTTATTAAACGAATTTTTTTTTTCATTGTTACTCCTGCCATCATGAAAAGTAAAAAGATCAACTTTAAATATTATACTGCAAAACAAAGACAACCGGTCAAGATTCATAATTGTAGACTTTAATCGTATTTTATTTTATTGTCGTTTCCAAGCAATGGACTCTGTAAAATACAGACAAAAACTGCCTGAAAATAATGAATCAGAATGCTGTTTATTAATCACATGTAACAAATGTAAGTAACTTCATCCGGAATGTGGCAGCTGCTGACACCACTGGCACATATCAACATCGCCCATATCTAGCGTTACGTAACAAGCAGTTTAAAATCGCATCGTTGCGTCATCGCATCGTGGAGTTATCAGGGCTCCCATTGACCTTCACATGATAGCAGATTAAATTATATATATATATATATATATATATATATATATATATATATATAGAGAGAGAGAGAGAGAGAGAGAGAGAGAGAGAGAGAGAGCAAGAGCGGGAGAGAGAGAGAGAGAGAGAGAGAGAATCACAAATTGTTTAAAGCCTCATTGGTCAAGACGCCCATAATTTCATTTTTACAAACAACCATCTGTTGCCATCGTGTCCGTGCCTCTTTGCCTATCTCGTACTATGTAAATTTTTACATAGCAAAATCTGACTATAGCATTTAGCGTTTAGTATCATTAATCAGAATGTAGAAAAAATAGTAAGGTAAAAGAGTGATACAGCATCCCTAAGTGCGGTGTTTGTTGTCGGGTGTTAGGAAACGATTGATAAGGAGGATACGGAGGTGTGTGCTAGGGGTGTCAGCAATTACCGCATGCAGTGTTAAGGATTCATATTTGTTATATTCAATAGCATTATGCTTTATGGTTTCCAAGCATTAACTGTGCCACTTTTCACAGCGGTAATAACTTGACAATAAAGTTATTAAAATATATATGATTTGTTACCAGGTATTGTAGATTTTTATTATATATAGCTTCCAGCCTTCCACTCATCTGTTTCAGACGTCATCCCTCACCTCTCGTGCACAGGTATCCCCCCACTCTCCTCAAACCCCCTTCCTCCCCCCCCAAACTCTCTCTGTACGACTCTCTCTTACTGGCTGTGAATGCTTCGAACGCATCTCTCTACTAGTGTTTCAGAGTCAATATCTTGGCCAGCGTTGACAACGCTGTGGCCCTCGCGGGAGTGCGGCCAGCTGTACATTTGTGGAAATTGCATATTTAGTTTTTTTCCTTCTGTATTATGAGGTTCTAAGGATCACTTAAGTATAAGAGTTTTGAAGTATTTCTGAAGAGGATTCTTTTACCGTATCAAAACTTTATTTTGTTTTCTTGAAATTTCAACTGCATATGAAAAGCAAAAATGAAAATCAAATCTCCACACGACTTTAATGAAGTTTTCAGTGTTATTTCAACTTGCATTTTTTTGTATCTATCTGCATTATATGTCTAGGGAGATGAGCAATAAAGTAATAAATCATAATTAATTATAAATCTCACTATCCCGATAAAGTTTGTACTTTCTCGGTGAAAGTCAAAAGCTTAGCAATATTCTGCTTCATGAGATATCACAGTTTTGATATATTTCATCTAAAGAATTGTACTGGAGATGAAAAGGTATATTCAATCGAATTTTCTCGATTTTTATCTTTTTTAACAAAGAAAATTCTGAGTTTTTTGAGATAATTTGATGTTTCGCTAAAAATTCTAATTATATTTGATGATGTTGCATATTTATCTATTTCGACGAAATAAAAGTTTATGCAGCCATCACTCCAGTAAAAAATTTCTGAACAACTAAAGTGTATGCTATCCTCCGTAAGTAGTTCACAACTGGCACTTCTATTTAGCCCTGAAATCACGGGTAATAGGTAATAAGATAAAACTACTATAGACATATCGAGAAATAAAAATCCACAATACGTCAGGCACAGGTTAAAGTCAATGCTCGGGGATCCTTTAATTTATTTTTTTTTTCTTTTTACCCATTAGGAAATAAGAGACGGCGCACAAAAGGAACCAAGTAATATTTGTAAATTTTATATCTCAGTAAGACTATTGATTTTTTTTAATAATATATGTCTGATAATCAATACTTAAACAATCTTCTTGTAAACGATTTATTACCTCTCGGAGTGATTATATATTGCTAATATAGGTAATGATATACGAGCCATCATACTGCGAAAATATTCCATTTCATTTAAGTTGACCCGAGGCTCAATATACAAATAAAAATGATAACCGTTTTATCTATCAATTTCCAAGATGTTTTCACGTCTCTGATCAAACTCTCAAATGAAAGCCTTCTTTACCTGTCAATCGATTTCATTATACATAATTATCTCATCTGGTCTTGTTACTAACTTTTTTTTTTCCCCGAGACAGAATTTTCTAACCAATAGAAAGATTTCCTGAATTTTCGATACAAATGAGAATGTCCCAGCTAATTTGGAATACATTTGTGGAAGTTGCAGATTTAGTGTTCTCGCTATCAATAACGATTTTGGGGGGATAACTGAATTATAATCGTTATTAATCATTAATAAGACGGATGCTTTTACCGTAACTAAAGAGCATGACCATTTTTTATCTGAAATTACCACGACAAATGGAAAAATTCAGAAATGACCCTCTTCCTAATGTAAGAATCCAATCTCCAAACGACATTAATACAGTTCATTCAGTGTACGTTCAAACAGCATTTTTTGTAGCTGTCGTGAACTATAAATCAACGGAAATGAGGGATATAGTTATTAATTATAAATAATTATATATCCCCGTATTCCGATATTGTTTATACTCTCGCATAAATTTTTAGGCGATAGTCCAAAGCTCACTGGTATTCCACATCAAAAGGTATGACAGTTTTCAGAGATTTTACCTAAGGAAACGTGGCTTGCGGTTTAACACGATTCTTCATAATGTGCAAATATTCTTATTTTTACATTCACTCAAGAAGGTTGACGTAATTTTAAAGTGATTCTAGTCCAGATTGAAAAGAATACTCATTCGAAATTTCTCGTTTGTTTCGGTGAAAACCAAATCAATTGAAACTGTTTTTAAACCAACAGATGCCAGCTCTTTTTACGTGTCAATCGGCTTCACGATTTTTCATAATGTGCAAATATTCTTATTTTTACATTCACTCAAGAAGGTTGACGTAATTTTAAAGTGATTCTAGTCCAGATTGAAAAGAATACTCATTCGAAATTTCTCGTTTGTTTCGGTGAAAACCAAATCAATTGAAACTGTTTTTAAACCAACAGATGCCAGCTCTTTTTACGTGTCAATCGGCTTCTTGTTATATGTTGGCTAAATGTGATTTTTTTCACCCTCGGAAGTGTCTTCTGAGTTATGGAAATAATTGGGTGTGATTACCAATCAATTATCGGTACATTTGAGGAATTTACATATTTTGCGATTTCGTCCAAAAAAAAGCTTGTACAGCCACCGCTCTAGTAAAATATTTGTGACCTACCCCAAAGCCGATACTATCATCCGTAACTAGTTCACAGTTGGCACTACCGTTTATCCTTGAAGTCACGGATAATGTGAGTGGGAAAAGTAATGAACTGACTCATCGAAAATTAAAAATCCATCTCATCTCAACAGAACAGGCAACAGTTCAGATCGTCGCTCCGTCAACCTGATTTTTTTTTTATATACCATTATGAACAAGAAAACAGCTTATATAAGGAATCAAGTAATATTATTAAATTGAAATACTCGGGTAAAAAAATATATGATAACCAATATCTAAACCACTTTCTGGTAAACGATTTCTTGCCTTTCTCAGTGATTTTATATTTGTAAATATGGGTAATAATATCACACGATCGGTCATACTGAGAACAGTATTCTCTTTTTACATTTGATCAGATGGTGAAAGATTCCACTTTAAAGACCTAGTCATACAGATAAAATAATATCCGTTTTATATATCAATTTCGAAGTCGTCTTCTCATCTGTAATCAAAACTGTTTGGGATCAAACACCCTCAAATGGAAGCTTTCTTTACCTGTGAATCTACTTCATCCTACGTGTTACCTCATTTGGCCTAGTTACGTGATTTTTTTACGAGACGGAATTTCTTCACAATCAAAAGTGTTTTCTGATTTTTATATAAAAATGGGAGTGTTTTCAAAGTTAATTTAAAGTACAAATGGGGAGGTTGCATATATTGTGTATTCTCCCTTAATTATGCGGTTTATCGGATCACTTAAATATACTAGTTTTGAAGAATTCCTAAAACGGATTCTTTTACCGTAACAAAACAACGACCATTTTGTTTTCAAGTTACCACTACAAATGAAATAAATTACAAATGACCCTTTTCGTAAAGTAAAACTCCAATCTCCATACGACATTAATACAGTTTATTCAGTGTTCCTTCAACATGTATTTTTTGTAGATGGCATGCACTATATGTCTACAGAGATTAGGACAAGTTCCATCTATCTATCCATTGCCAATCGCCTCTACACCGTACTGGGTGGCCACAAACAAATCGCCTTCACGTCGCCCTGTCCCCCGCCATTTCACTGCCCCGCTCCCTACTCAAACCCCCCTCTCTCATATACCTCTCTACTCTATCCCTTCATCTCATCCTCGGGCTCCCCCTCCCTCTCCCCCCCTCCACCTCACTCACGTACACTCTCCTCATCAGTCTCACTCTCCATCCTCTACACATGGGCAAACCACGTCACTGTGTTCCTCCTAACGCTTTCTATCACATCCGAATCCACTCCACAACGCTCGTCAGACTGTCTCTCCATGTGACTCGACAGGTCCCTCTTAAATAATTTATTTCCACTGCTCTCACTCTTGTGTCCTTCCAACATCGTCCAAGTTCACTTCCATACTTTAGAGTTAGTATCACAATACTATCATGTAAAAACTTTTACACTTCCATGCTCACTTCACTGTTCCTTATCACTGCTGTCAGGGAACCAACAACCCTTCATCCCTGTCGTACCATTTCAAGCACTTCACCCTCCAAACTTCCATCATTACTCATCACACTCCCCAAGTACTTAAACGTACTTACACTTTCCATTTCCTCACCATCCAACCTCGCTGTACATTCACTGACTTCACTTTTCTCAATGACCATCATTTTACTCTTCCCTACATTCACCTTTAGGTTCCGTTTCTTACTCTCCCAGTCTTATCCACGAAGCCATGCAGCTCCCCTTCGTCTTCACTTAAAAACACAGTATCATCTGCAAACAGAAGTACATTGAGTTTCGAAACTACCCTCTCTCACTAGGGCAGCTCCAACATCCACTGCCCTACCTTGTACATCTTTTATTACGTCATCCATGTTCAGACTGAACAACCATCGAGACATGTTCACCATCCACACGCACCATCATACATACTCTTCACAGCATTCAACAACTTCCAATCTACTCCATATATTCTTAATACCTTCACAATCCTTGTTTATCCACCCTGTCATGTGCTTTCTCCAAATCCATGAAAGCCACAAACAACTTTTCCTCTATTGAAACTTTTCCACTAAAGATCTAAGAATTGTTAAATTATCTGATCTACACAACTTCTTCCCTTTCAAAAGCCTCACTGTTCTTCTCCACCTAATTCCGCTGTTATCTCCCTGATTCAGTCAATAAGTATCCTACCATTCACATTTCCTATTACACTAAGAAGACAAATGCCCCCATGATTACCATACACTTCCTTTTCCTCTCTTCCTTTGTACAAGGGAATAATTATACCTGACTTCCAATCCTCCGGAACTTTACCTTCCTCCCAGGCCAATCTGCACATCTTCCACATCCATTCTACTACTATCTCTCCCCAGTGCTTCAGCATTTCACCACACACTCCATTAATTCCTGGGGCTTTCCCCGATTTGACTTTCTTCATTGTTTCCACAACTTCTGTCCTGCCGATTTCGTCCTTTCTTCTCATCTCTCTCCTTCTCCCAGCCATTCACCAGCCATTTATACTCGAATTACTTCCATTCTCTATGTTCAACAATTTCTTAAAGTGTTCTCTCCGTCTGCTCACTTTTTCTCCCTTCTCCACTAGTAATCTACCATATTTACCTTTCATTCCCCTGGTAATTATTTATAAACCTCGCTAATGCGATGGTGTTTATACTTTCTCGTATAAATTTTTAGGTGAGAGTCAAAAGCTCATCAATATTCTTTCTCATGAGATGCGACAGTTGTAAGGAAATGTGGCTTATGGTGTAAAACGATCCTTCATAATGTGAATATAATTTTTTTTTTTTCTTGCCGTCAGGAGGCTCGATATAATTTTCAAGTGCTTCTACTGCAGAAAAAAAAGAATACTCATTCGAATATTCTCGCTTGTTCCGGTGACCTCACGATCAATTCGAACTTCATGTTCTTAAACCCCTCAGATGCCAGCTCTCTTGACATGTCAATCGATTTTTTTGTTTTTGTTTTGTTATACTGAATATTTCCTAATTGTGATTTTTCCATCATCAGATATGCCTTCTAAGGTTTGGAAATTATTGGGCGTGTTTCCCTCTCAATTTTCAGTACATTTGTTGAAGTTGGATGTTTAGCTTTCTCGACCCAAAATAAGTTTATACAGCAATCACTCTAGTAAATAGTTTTGAATTATTCCCGAAGCGTATACTATCATCCGTAACTAGTTCACAATTGGCACTACTTTTATCCATGAAGTCACGGCTAATATGAATGATAGGAAAAATAGAAAATGCACATCAAATATTAAAAATATAGTTAATCTCAACACGTAAGGCACCGGCTGCAGTCAACGTTCGGGCAACGTGATTTTTCTTTAGGCCCATCATTAGCAATCAAACTACGTATATAAGGAAAATTAAAAGTAATTTTTGTAAATTGTATATCTCAGTAGCACTCTGTATTCTCTAATGTAGTAATGTATATCTGATAACTAATACCTAAACAATTTTCTTGTAAATGATTTTTTGCCTTTAGGTGTGATTTTACATTGGCAAATATGGCTAAATATATTACAGGAACCGTTATACTGCGAAAATATTCCATTTTTTAAACTTTACCAGAGGCTCAATATAATACTTAAAGGCCTAGCTATATAGATAAAAATAATAACCATTTTGTCTCTCAATTTCCAAGTTGTTCTCACGTCTCATCATAAAAAAGTTTTGGGTTAAAGTCCCTCAAATAAAAGCCATATTTACCTATGAATCGATTTCATTATACTCATTACCTCATTTGGCTTTGTTACTGATCTTTTCCGAGACGGAATCTTCTCACCTCGGAAAGGTTTTCTGAGTTTAAATCCAAATGAGAGTGTATTCCAGCTAATTTAGAGTACATCTGTGGAAGTTGCAGATTTAGTGTTGTCACCATCAATTAAACTTTTTGGGGGATAACTGAAATATAACAGTTTTTAATTATCAATAAAACGGATGCTGTTACCGTAACAAAAGAATTTGACCATTTTTTTCTTTTTATGTGAAATTACCACGACAAATGAAAAAAAGTTCATATTACTAAACAGTCTAAAAATGACATTCATACAGTTCATTCAGTATTCCTTCAACCTGCATTTTTTGTACTCAATATATTCTTAATACTTCCACAATCATTCTCTATCCACCCAGTCATATGCTTTCTCGATATCCATGAAGGCCACAAACAACTTCTTCCCCCTCTCTAGAAACTTTTCTGCTAAAGATCTAAGAATGAATATCTTATCTACACAACCTCTTCCCTTTGAAAAGCCTCTCTGTTCACCAAATTCCTCTGTTATCTCCCTGACTCTGACAATAAGTATCCTACCATTCACTTTTCCTATTACACTAAGGAGACAAATGCCCTCATGATTACCACACACTTCTTTTTCCCCTCTTTCTTTGTTCAAGGGCATAATTATACCTGACTTCCAATACTTCTGAACTCTACCTTCCTCCCAGGCCAATCTGCACATCTTCCACATCCATTCTACTACTATCTCTCCCTCATGCATCAACATTTAGTCACACAATCAATTCCTGGGTCTTTCCTCAATTTGACTTTCTTCATTGCTTCCACAACTTTTATCCTGTTGATTTCGTCCTGTTTTTTCATTTCCCTCCATCTCGCAGCCATTCCCCAGCCATCTATACTCGAATTACTTCCATTCCCTATGTTCAACAATTTCTTAAAGTGTTCTCTCCATCTGCTCACTTTGTCTCCTTTCTCCACTAGTAATCTACGATTATATCCCCCTAATGCGATAGAGTTTATACTTTATTGTATGAAATTTTAGGTTAGAGTCAAAAGCTCATCAAAATTCTTTTCTCATGAGATGCCACAGTTTTCAGAGATTTTACCTAAAGAAATGTGGCTTATGGTGTAACACGATCCTTCATAATGTTCATAAAATCTTTTTTTTTTTTTCTTACATGCAGTTAGATGGCTTGACGTAAGTTGAAAGTGCTTCTATTGCAGATAAAAAAGAATAATCATTCGAATTTCTCGTTTGTTTCGGTGACCTCTCCATCAATTCAAACTTGTTCTTAAACAACTCTGGTGACAGCTCTCTTGACGTGTCAATCGATTTCTTGTTATACTGTGTATTTCGTAAATCTAATTTTTTCACCCTCAAATATGTCAGTTTTTTAAATAATTAAAAGTGTCTCCTTATCAATTTTCAGTACATTTCTTAAGTTGCATGTTTAGCATTTTCGACCCCAAAAAAGTTTTTACAGCAATCACTCCAGTAAAATAGTTTTGAATTATTCCCAAAGCGTAAACAATCAGCCGTAACTAGTTCTCAGTTGGAACTATTTTTTATCCTTGAAGTCAAGGCAAATATGAATAATAAGGAAAAAAGTAAATAGACATCAAATATTAAAAATTCAGTTAATCTCAACACGTCAGGTACCGACTGAAGACGTTCAGGCAACCTGATTCTTTTTTTAGGCCCATCATTAACAATCAAACTACGTATATAACGAAAAATTAATTTTTGTAAATTGTATATATCAGTAACACTATTTACTATTTGTATTAATATATATCTGATAACCATTACCTAAACAATTTTCTTGTAAATGATTTATTGCGTTTAGGAGTGATTTTACATTGGCAAATATGGCTAACGATATCACAGGAACAGTTATACTGCGAAAATATTCCATTTTCTAAATTCGACCCTAGGCTCAATATGATACTTAAAGCCCTAGCTATATTGATAAAAATAATAACCATTTTATCACAAAATCCAAGCTGTTTTCACGTCTCTGATCATACAAAACTCTTCTGGCTTAAAAACCCTCAAATAACAGCGTTATTTACCTGTGAATCGATTTCATTATAAGTATTACCTCATTCGGCTTTGTTACTGATTTTTTCCGAGACGGAATTTTCTCACCCTATTAATGGTTTTCTGAATTTTAGATACAAATGAGAATGTGTTCCAGCTAATTTAGAATACATATGTGGAAGATGCAGATTTAGAGTTATCGCCATCAATTATACTGTTTTGGGTATTACTGAAATATAATAGTTTTTAATTATCAATAAATGGATGCTTTTACCGTAAGGAAAGAACTTGAACATTTTTCTTATCTGAAATTACAATGACAAATGAAAAAATTAAAAAATACACTATTCCTAATGTTAAAATCCAGTCTAAAGACGACATTCATACCGTTCTTTCAGTGTTCTTTCAACATTCTCTTTTTGTAGCTGTCATGTACTATATACCTTCGGAGATGAGGGATAAAGTTACAAATGGTAAATAATTTTTTTCTTGGTATTGGGATAGTGGTTATACATTCTCGTATAAAATTTTAGGTGAAAGTCAAATGCTCACCGGTATTTTACATCAACAAGTATAACAGTTTTGAGAGATTTTACCTAAGGAAATTTGGCACATGGTGTAATACAATCCCTGATAATGTGCAATTTTTTTTTTTTTACATTTAGTCAGTAGGCTCAATGATGAAAGGAATACATTCGAAATTTCTTTCTTGTATGGGCGAGCCTTACATCAACCAAAACTACATCGATGCCAGCTATCCCTGTGTCAATAGATTTCTTGTTATATGTTTCCTAATTTGATTTTTCACAGTCAGAAGAATCTTCTGAGTTTTGGAAATAGTTAAGTGTGTTTCCCAATCAATTTTCAGTACATTTGTGGAAGTTTCATATTTGGCGATTTCTACCAAAAATAAGGTTATACAGCCATCGCACTAGTAAAATAGTTGTGAACTACCCAGTAACCGGATGCTATCATCCAGAACCAGTTCGCAGTTGGCACTACCTTTTGTTCTTGAAGTCAAGCTAATTTGGACAAAAAAAAAAAAAAAATGACATCAAAAATTGAAAATCTAGTTAATCTCGATCCAACATGCATTAGTTCAAATCGACGCTTCTTCAGCCTGATATTTTACTTTTAATCTCATCATGAACAATAAAACAGCGTATATTAGGAATCAAGTAATGATAATAAATTGAATATCTCAATTCGGCTACGTATTTACATTCTCCTAGCAATATATATCTTATAACCAATACCTAAACAATTTTCTTGTAAAAGATTTCTTGCCCTTCGGAGTGATTTTTCCTTGTTAAATATGAATAATTATATCACCCGAAGTCATACACAGAAAACATTCCTCTTCTTACATTTGATCAGGAGGCTTAAGATGCCAGTTCAAAAATCCTAGATGTCGAAAAAAAACAAATCCGTTTTATCTATCAATTTCCAAGTCGTTTTCACAGCTGTAGTGAAAAATCTTTGGTACTAAAAACCCTCAACTGAAAGTCTTCTTTCCCGTTTAATCAATATCGTCCTACGTAATGCCTCATTTGACCTTGTTACTGATTTTTTTCCTAGACGGAATTTCCTCACCCTCAGAAATGTTTTCTTTATTTTAGATAAAATTGGGAGTGTTTCAAAGCTAATTCCGAGTACATTTGTGAAAGGTTCATATTTAGTTTTTATCCCTCTGTATTATGCGGTTTTTGGGATTACTTAAGTATAAGAGTTTTGAAGTATACCTCAAGAGGATTCTTTTACCGTATCAGAACAACTTGACTATTTTGTTTTCTTGAAGTTTCCACGACAAATGAAAAGCAAAAGTGAAAATCCAATCTCCAAACGACATTATTGAAGTTCTTTCAGTGTTCATTTAACTTGCATTTTTTTAATTTGTCATGCTCTATATGTCTAGGTGTACCCCCTCCACAATATGTCTACCCCCGATGTATATATGTCCCCCCCCAATGCATACATGCCCCCACTAAACTTGCTAGGTCAGCACGCTTTCCCAGGGCCCCCACGCCTGAACGAAGGCGTGATTGCATCAGTTGATAGCAGGCAGCCTAGACGGGCAGACTATTTTACTGTGAGCTTGTAATAAACTCCTTATCTAGCTGTTTGTACACGGAGTTTCTATCACCAAAGTACTGCAAGTTACATTTGGTAGCAGCGGTGTTTCGAACCATCAGATTCTGACCGCCTCCTTGGATTTTTAGTGATACCACAAGATACACGACGTCTCGCATCTGCCAGCCTCGCCCCTCCTCAGTGCCTCTAGTGGTGTAATACCTGGCTGTGCTTTCCGAGTGTACAATTTTTCTCACCAGTGCTCACCTCTCAAACAACCCCACCCACACGCATTGTTCCTGACCGCAAGTGTCACCGTCGCCGACCTACGCACCTGTTGCACCTGTTCCCAGCGCCTGTTCCGAACTCATCATAACTCCTGCCCCCACGGTGCCACTTATCACTGTCTGCCTACTGCCTGCATTTGCAACTCATCAGCTCTACACCATTCTCATCAGCAACTCAGCCACCATTCTCTGCATTTGCAACTCAACAGCTCTACACCTGCCTTGCACCAACATCTGCCCTCACCACCCACCATCGGCCTCCGCCGCCGCCACATCTGGTCTGCATTACGGAGCCTCCTAAGACCGCCACTCCCTGCCGGTGAATCATCGCGGCTTGTGTTCTCCTCTCCGCCCGGCTGTCTCTCCACCGCCGCCCCGCCCCGCCCCGCCCCAGCCCAGCTACGCCCAGCCACCCCTGCACGTCATACATCTCGACATTCCCGTTTCTACTGTGTAACTATAGTATATCTTTCCTTTCTATAGAGATTATCCTCGATTTTCTCTACAGATTGGATATTGTAAATAATCCATCATCCTTCGCCTTTTATTTAAACCATCCATCCCCGCACCTTCATTCATTTTCACACCTACTCGTGTCTTCCATTCTCTCATTGTTATATTATACATTTCCACCTACGTATCCATCTTCATCCTTCATCTCATCTTCCATTGCCGCGTTAAATGTCATACTTTCCACGTCAACCGCTTAATACCAGCCCTCTTGACCAGGAAATATCACCTGATCATACCCCGTCTGCCGACTCTAACACAATCACTCATTTACGAAGTGGCAAAGAGTACCACCGCCCTGTACCTGAGCCTCCCGTTTCACTTCCCGCAGAATCACTTACTACCTATCCTACACTCGTAAATCCAGATACCTCCTCCTCTATAGTGTATCCCCTCCTCTACTCTTGCCTCTACACTCCCTTCTTCTTTCTCTTTCCCCTGTCGTTCCCTCTCCTGCCTCCCTCCATACCCCGTCTTGCTCGCCCTTAACTGCCACTACCTTCACTCTCTCCCACACCTCTCCTGCCGCCACTTCTGCACTTCCAGCCATGGCCAACCCTCCACAGTCTATCTATCTCGACGATGCCAATCGTCCCAAATTTACCGGCCAGGACCCAACTTGGTCTGTCTATGATTTCCTCAGAGAAGTCGAAACAGAAATACACAATAGACACATCACCGATGAATCGCTCAAAGTAGCCTACCTCCTAGGTCGCTTGCACCACGGCAAATCGGACATCGGATCCGCGATCCGTGCAGGACATTTCGATAGCATTCGTACCTTTGCTGATTTTCGTACGGAACTCATCAGCCTTTGTTGCCAGCATTCAAATACCGCGTCTCTCATGGGATTCATTAATCTCCTAAACCAACCAGATGAGGACTTGCGCGTCCCAGCGCAATATGCCAAGCTCCGCGAAGCTGCCGCCGCCATGAAAGCAACTAGTAGCGAGATGCTCCAATTACTGCTAGGCACGAAAAACAAGAATGGCGTTCCAATGCTTTCACTCACCAACTTTGCTGACTTACTTGGTTACCTGAGATTCCTTCATTGGCTTACTCCTAAACAGCGAGAGCTAGCCTTGGAAATCGGTTTCAAACCAGGAGATAAAATTATTCAGGTCACTAAAGCCATTCATGAAAGAACAGGTTCGAACTACACGTGTCAGGGCACCACCCAACCCTTGGCCTCGTCAGTCTGTCACACCTCCACTACCCCAGACCAATCTCGCTCCCCTCCCACCACACGCGGCAGACCTGCCACACATCGTTCTCCTACCGCAGGTCGTAATCAATCTAGCGCCCGACGGAACAGACAATCTTCGATTCTTTGCTGGTACTGTGGTCATCCTGGACATCGAGCATCCAGTTGCGACCGTACATACTGTACAGACGTCCTCACTCCCAAACCAGACAGCGTACGCCTTCCCGCTCACGTCGTCCACACTGCAAATACCACAAATGAAGCACGACTCACACCACTGAGGAATGTCATTACCTCAACCGCCAACAGTCGGGGGAAGCGCCGCGCACGTATCGGACCAATATCACGTAGAACCAGACACCCAACTCCCCATCCGCCATGTAGGTCCCATAACATCCTCGGGTTTAGTCATTCTCGGAAGCAGTCATGACATACCAACGTCATTCTTCTTGGACACAGGATCTATAGTAAATCTCATCTCCGAAAATTCCTTACAAATTATTCATCGACATCACAACCACGTCAGTTTCCTAGAACCACCAGACATTCGCCTATGTGGTGTCGACGGCTCAGAGTTTAAGGTTAAGGGAAGTGTCACCCTTGAAGTCAAACTCCACAGAGATTTGCCCCCTATCCTCACTAATGACTTGCAGTATCCCGCAGATGCCCTTATTGGTTTCTCCAGCATAGCACAACACTCCATTGCATTATTACCTGCTTGTGGTAGTAGAGACATTTCTGAATTCCCGGTTTACACTATGGACTGTCCCCGTCCTGTTCTTCCGATCAAATCAGTCCTTCAATTACCTCTGTCCCTATCACTACCAAAAAGTCCAACCCAGCCCAAACCACCACTATCATCATCTGAGAATACAGAGATCATGCCTTTACTGCCTGCGAGCAAGGACATAAATTCCTCAATGTCTCCTGATACATCATCTCAGCCTTCGAACATGGCTCTTACCTCCTCTCCCAACAACACTATCGGTGACTCAGACATGTCTCAGTTACCTACCTCACAGTCTGAATGATCTTCAACACGCAGAGACGAAACATGCAGTAACGAATACGTGCACAATTTTGTTACCGCATGAGTTCACCAAAGTCTCTGTTTGTGTTGCCGGTGCGAAAGAAGGAGTGGATGTACTAACACTACCTGAGACGTGTTGTGTGAATGGCTTGACATGAGTCAGCGTGGACAGTTCAATGTCACAAATGCTCCACTAAAACTTAAAAGTGGTGTAAAGATTGGAGACTTCCTTGTATACCCAGCGGCCGTAAAGGTGTACCAGGATTCCTCAATTCCTACTATTCAGACTGATGATACGCCAATCGGTGTATGTACTATTAACTCTACGGGATCTGCGCCGACATATTCACCCGATATGCTCTCACATCTCACTTGCACAGATTTCCCAGAAAATACGCCTCAACTCCTCGACCTTCTGACCTCGTACAGAAACGTGGTTGCCTTACCCGGTGAACCGATGGGTAGAGCAGACCTTGTCAAACATACAATTGAATTACTACCAGGAACTCAGCCGATTTACATACCAGCGTCTCGATTTCCTCACAGCCAGAGAAAGCAGACAGATCAAATGGTACAGAACATGTTAGACCAAGACATTATAGAACCCTCCGTCAGTCCATGGAATAGCCCACTTTTCTTAGTACCAAAGAAGGACGGCAACCTTAGACCAGTAGTCGACTATCGTAAGGTCAATTCTGTCACCGTTCCAGACCGTTTCCCCTTACCCGTCCTCACTGATTTGCTAGAATCCCTTGGTGAAAATAACTGTCTTTTCATCTTTAGACCTCCTCAGCGGGTACTGGCAGGTCGAAATGGAAGAATCCTCTCGCCCAGTTACAGCCTTTAGCACCCCTTCCGGACATTTTCAGATTAAGAGACTCCCTTTCTGAGAAATGCTCCTTCCGTGTTCATGCGACTTATCCATTCAGTCTTCAGCGGTATGATGGGACACTCTTTTTGCTTACCTAGATGATATCATTGTTATGAGTAAATCCATCCCTGATCATTTTACCAAACTCCAGCAAGTCCTTGAACGCCTCCAGCTCGCAGGCCTGAAACTCAATCTCAGTAAATGTGACTTCCTGCGAAAGAAAATCAAATTCCTAGGCCATGTCGTAGATGCACAAGGCATTCATACTAATGAGGATAAAACTAAGGCGATTATTAACTTCCCAGAACCTACCACTACCGAAGCTGAACGAAGTTTCCTGGGCCTCAGTGGCTATTATCGTCGATTCATACGGGATTATGCAAAGATCGCCGCTCCTCTGACCCACTTACTCAAGCAGAATGTGCCCTTTGTTTGGACTAACGACCAGTCACAGGCCTTCCAAAAGCTAAAGACAGCTCTTGTAAATGCCCCTGTTCTAGCGTTCCCTGATTATACCACACCCTTCCTTCTCTGCACAGACACCTCAGGCACTGGACTTGGTCCCGTTTTGATGCAACTCGATGAAGCATCAAGGAAGCGCGTAATAGCGTATGCTAGTCGCACCCTTACAACCGCTGAACGTAACTACAGTGTCACAGATCTCGAAGCGCTAGCGGTAGTCTGGTCCTTGAAACATTTCAGAGATATAATCTATGGTTATCCAGTGCATATCCAAACAGACCACCTTCCACTATGTGATTTGTTCAAGAATCGCAACCTAACAGGTAGGCTAGCTAGATGGTCTGTCATCATCCAGGGCTTTAATCCCACTTTTCAATATGTACCAGGCAAGTTGAATGTAGTCGCAGACGCACTCTCACGTCACGTAGCAGCAGCTATAACATCACTGCAGCCTAAAGTAACTGAAAACACTACACTAACGTCAGAAGTTGTTCGAAACTTTCAGCGCCAAGACCCCACGTGGTCCAAAATCATTTATTTCCTAGAATCTGGCGATGCCTCGACCTTACCTACTCTGCCAGTATCACTAGATGAGTTCATGCTAGATGATGATCTCTTGTACAGGAAAACACTGCTAACAGGCAAAGATATGCCCAATCGCGAAGTACGCCAACTTGTTGTCCCCACTGCCCTGATACCAAAGGTTCTTCATATTGTTCATAATACTCCTCAAGCTTCCCATCCAGGTAAAGACCGATGCTTGCGCCAAGCACGTCTCAAATACTATTGGCCAACCATGCGCCGCGATATCAATGCCCACTGTGACTCTTGCCTCTCCTGCCACCGCCACAAAGGATCAACCGGCTTACCAGCACCTCTCTTACAATATCCAATCCCATAACGACCATGGGAAAATGTCTCAATCGATCTCTGAAAACTACCTCTCACAGAATCTGGCGCTGAGTACTTGTTCGTAGCGGTCGACCACTTCTCCCGCTACTGTGTCCACGAAGAGCGTTGCACGTGCCTTTGTAGATCACGTAATTTGCCCGTTCAGTACCCCTCATACCATTCTTACTGACAACGGTACAGAGTTCAACAATAGCCTTCTCGATGAGATCTGTCGCCGCTTTCATATCAGTAAGTGCAATGTCGTGCCTAACCATCCGGATTCCAATGGCCTTGTAGAAAGCCACAACCGTAAAATCTTAGAGTGCCTCAGACATCTAGGCTCCCATAGTTCGTCCTGGGATGACTGGATTCCCCAAGTGACATCCTCAATCAATAGCTCCATCAATGCATCCATTGCTGAATCTCCCTTCTTCATCCTCTTTGGTTTTGACACTTTCTTATCCTCAAAGCCAGAACCCATCTACAACATGGATGATTATGTTAAACTCAAAGTGGCCAACTTCCAGACAATCCACCAGTATGTGCAATCCACTTTGGCTTCCTCTCAGGAGGACATGCTGCAGCGCCAACATAAATCCGCCTCTCCTATCACTATCAATGTAGGCGATCTTGTCTTTGCTCATTCCCATACGCGTTCCTCTAAGTTGGATGACAAATTTACAGGGCCCCACCGCGTCCTCACTCAACAAGGCAACAAATTTCACCTCCAGGACCTGTCCACTAAGGACACCAGATGGGTCCACGTCGATGACTTAAAGCGAGCATCCCGTGGCCTCGTCTTGGAAGAGTCACACAACCTCTTGCCCCCTTTTCCCCTCCTCCCATCCCTCAGTCTACCTTGTCTCCACCTATCCCTCAGTCTCCTTCCTCTCCACCTCCACCTGCTCATTCATCAACCAATCACTATCGGTCCAAACTACGCTCTGCCCATCAACCTCTTCACGACCTCCCCCATTAACTCTACCCTGATTTTCTAGGTACGATGTTAGCGATCTCCCTGCTGGCAGTGCTGACCCTCCTGGGGTCTGGGTCAGGTCAGGACGATGGTGAAGTACGTCCCGGGGCCTTGGTCGGCTCAGGAGGCGAGGTTTCCTTGCGCTACGATCTTGCGCCCCTGGCCGACGTAGCCATTGCCCTACCTGCCTACGCGCACCAGCTCCACGGAATCAGGAACCATCTCACGGCCCTCATGGGGACACACAACCCGAATGAGTATCTCTATAACCTTTTCCTACCACTCTTCTGGCAATCGCAATACATAAGTAACAGATTCACTGAGCTCAATGACACATTTTCCATTCAGACACCCGTTGGTCGTTCTCGTGTGAAACGAGGTCTCTTCGACTTCGGCGGTGAGCTTCTGAGTGGCTTGTCTGACGTTGCTACAGCCCGTGACATTTCTGGCTTCAAATCTGATCTCGCTCATTTAGCTTCAGCCCTAGAATCACAACGCCGAGTCATTAAAATCCAATACACCATGTTACAGAAGCTCACGACGCAACTCAATGAAGTCACGTCCACTCTAAACAATTTCACCGATATCTTACAACGCCACCTTTCAGATCTCAACGTTCTCTCTCAGTTCTTCTACCTCAAACTCATCATGGATAATCTCCACCTGGCCTTTGACTCTCCTGTCTCAAGTCTCTACCTTGGTTCGTATCCTGGTCGATGCTATCAATGGACGTGTCACTGCCGACTTAGTATCTGTCTCAGCTCTCCGTTCTGTCCTGGAATGGGCTCACTCCACCTTCGGTCTCTCCCCAGTCCTCCCCTACTCCTCCCTTGAATATTATTATCCTGTTCTCGAAGCCACTCTTCTCACCACTGATGTCGTCGTCCATATTCCTCTCCGTTCTGCCATAACCTCTAACCTTTTCCACATCATTCCTTTCCCTTTCCGCCTCACCAACTCCTTGTTACAAGTATCTGTTCCTTCAGAATATTTCCTCCTCTCCCATGATCATCTTTCCGTTGCCTTCCTTTCTTCCACAGACCTCCAGCAATGTTCCTCCCTTACTCCGACCTCTCGTTTCTGTGCTGCCCACCTTTTCGCTATCTTCCCTAGCAGTGCTACACCCTGTGAGTCTGCTTTAGTTCGCAACCATTCCATCTACTCGGCCTGTTCTTTTGTCCCAGCTCCTGACCTCCCGGTCCACCATGCTCACCTCAACCATGTCCAGTATTTCTTTGCTGTTCCCATCTCTGTCACAATCATGTGTCCTGGTTCTTCGGTTCGATCCGTCCCCGCTAGTGGTCTCTACAAAGCACCTGACTATTGTACCGTCAAATCAGAGTCCGTCATCACTTACGCCACTCGCTATCACCAAGCTGTCCGTAAACACTCCTATGACATCTTTCAACCAATCGACATGCCTTCAACCCTACCATCTGCCAACATTACCATTACCTTCCCTAACTTGCGCATGCTAGCCTTCCTCAGTGACAGTGATTTCATTATGGATCAATTTTCTCTGGCCTTCAGCCGTTACATGGGTTCATCCAACGGTTGTGTTTCCCCCTGTGGTTATCGCTTTCATGGGTTTTCTACTCATCATATGTGCAGTGCATTGTTGTGTCAGATAAATGGAACGTCGACGCTAGGAAATCAGAGTCGCTACAGGCATAGTACGCCCTACACACGACGTAGAAACTCCCCGTACTTAGTGCCCTCACATTCAGTGACTACCAATGCCATCTGACAACCAAACTGTGAACAGAACTCTGCCTACTAGAAAATGATGGTATTTCTTTAATGCATTACTGAGTGACTATCCTACAGAAAATACAAGAGAAAAAAAAAATAATGCACGAAGAACAATAGAACTCTCATATCTACTCCTTGTTTATCATGTATCAAACTATTATTGTCATTCCCATTATGTCTATGTATACCTTCGACCCTTACTGGACTCGCACCTATTAATCCTTGTATATCTTATATGTATATCTCCTAATTCCCTCCCCTCAACATGGCCATGTCTCCCCTACTGCACTTATCCCTTGTACAAACCTCCCGGTCCTGCCTTACTACTATAATCAAACAACATTTACCTCCTGGTGTCAGGAGACACCATCTCAGCTACCTGGGGGAGTAGTGTACCCCCTCCACAATATGTCTACCCCCGATGTATATGTCCCCCCCCCCCAATGCATACATGCCCCCACTAAACTTGCTAGGTCAGCACGCTTTCCCAGGGCCCCCACGCCTGAACGAAGGCGTGATTGCATCAGTTGATAGCAGGCAGCCTAGACGGGCAGACTATTTTACTGTGACGTTGTAATGAACTCCTTATCTAGCTGTTTGTACACGGAGTTTCTACCACCAAAGTATTGCAAGTAACATAGGGAGATGAGCAATAAAGTTATAAATGTTAATTTTATATAACACTATTGCGATAATGTTTGTAGCTTCTCGTACATTTTTATTTAAAAGTCAAAAGCTCATCAATGTTCTTTTTCATGAGATACCACAGTTTTGAGATATTTTGCCTAAGGAAATGTGGCTTCATGAAATGGATTTTTTTTTTTTTTTTTTTTTTTATCATTCAGAAGGCTCGATGTAATTTTAAAGTGCTTCTACTGCATTTTTTTTTTTTTTCCATTGAGAAAAGTCTTCTAAGTTTTGGAAATAATTGGGGGTGTTTTGCAATAAATTTTCACCATATTTGATGATGTTGCATATTTATCTATTTCGACGAAAGAATAGTTTATACAGCCATTACTCCAGTAAAATAGTTCTGAACTACTCCCAAAGCGGATGCGCTCCTCCGTAACTAGTTCACAACTGGCACTACCTTTTATCCATGAAGTCACGGGTAATATGTATAAGATAAAAATACTGTAGAGACGTCGAAAAATAAAAATCCAGCTAATCTCAATACGTTAGGCACTTGTTCAAGTCATCGCTCGGGCAACCTTTTTTTTTTTACTCCGCACATAAGGAACTAATATTTGTAAATTGTATATCTCAGTAAGATGGTATTGACTTTTTTGTAATAATATATGTCTGATAATACCTAAACAATTTTCTTGTAAATGATTTATTGCCTTCGGAGTGATTTTACATTGCTAATATCGGTAATGATATCATACGAACCATCATACTGAGAAAATATTCCATTTCATTTAAGTTGACAGGCTCAAGATACAGATAAAAATGATAACCGATTTATCTGCCAATTTCCTAGATGTTTTCACATCGGATCAAACAAAACTCTTTTGGCTTAAAAACCCTCAAATTAATTCCTTCTTTACCTATCAATCATTTCATTATACCTAATAACCTCATTTGGCCTTGTTACTGACTTTTTTTTTTTCTTCGAAACGGAATTTTCTCTCAGAAAGGTTTCCTGAATTTTCGATACAAATGAGTGTGTCCCTGATAATTTAGAATACATTTGTGTTAGTTGCAGATTTAGTGTCTTCGCTATCAATTATGATTTTTGGGGGATAACTGATTTATAATAGTTTTTAATTATTAATAAAGCTGATGCTTTTACCGTTAGAAAACAATATGACCATTTTTTTTTTTAAATCTGAAATTACCACGTGGAAAGAGAAATGACTCTCTTCCTAAAGTAAAAATCCAAACTCCAGACAACATTAATACAGTTCAGTGTACGTTCAACCTGCATTTTTTGAAGCTTTCATGCACTATAAATCTACGGAAATGAGGGCAATAGCCATAAATATTCATGGTCTTTGGTTCCTTCGCATAAAAATAATGGTAAGTAATCATATATCCCCATATTCCAATAGTGTTTATACACTCTCGCATTAATTTTTAGGCGTAAGTCCAAGGCTCACTGGTATTCCACATCAAAAGGTATTACAGTTTTGACAGATTTTACCTAAGGAAAAGTGGCCGGTTTGAAACGATTCTTTATAATGTGCAAATATTCTTATTTCTACATTCAGTCACAAGGGTCGACGAAATTTTAAAGTGATTCTAGTCTAGATAAAAAAAGGATTCTCATTCAAAGTTTCTCGTTTGTTTCAGTGACAACCAAATCAATTGATATTTACTGTTCATAAACACTCAGATACCAACTCTCATTACGTGTCAATCGACTTCTTGTTATATGTTGGTTAAATTTGATTTTTTTTCACAGTCAGAAGTGTCTTCTTAGTTATAGAAATAATTGAGTGTGTTTGCCAATCAATTATCGGTATATTTGTGGAATTTGCATATTTTTCGATTTCGATCAAAAATAAGCTCTAGTAAAATAGTTGTGATCTACCCCCAAAGCGGATGCTATCATCCGTAATTAGTTCACAGTTGAAGTCACGGCTAATGTGAATGGGAAAAAAAATGAACTAACTCATCGATAATTAGAAAATCAATTTTATCTCAACAGAACAGGCAACAGTTCAGATCGTCGCTCCGTCAACCTGATTTTATTTATTTATTTTTTTGTTTAAGCCATCATGAACAAGAAAATAGCGTATAAGGATTCAGGTAATGTTATTAAATTGTATATCAGTACGGCTATGTGTTTATCTTCTAATAATATATATCTGATAACCAATACCTAAACAACGCTCTGGTAAACGATTTCTTGCCTTTCTGAGTGATTATACGTTGGTAAATATGGAAAATATTATCCCACGATCCATCATACTGAGAAAAGTATCCCCTGTTATATTGGATCAAATGGCTTATGATTCCACTTTAAAGCCCTAGTTATACAGATAAAAATAATATTCATTTTATCTACCAATTATGAAGTCGTCTTCTCATCTGTATTCAAAGAAATCCGTTTGGAATCAAAAATACTCAAATGGAAGCTTTTTTTACCTGTGAATTTACTTCAACCTACATGTTACCTCATTTGGCCTAGTTACGTGATTTTAATCAGAGACGGAACTTCTTCACAGTCAAATGTGTTTTTCTGATTTTTAGATAAAAATAGGCGTGTTTCAAAGTTACTTTAGAGTACATATGAGGAAGTTGCATATATTGTGTATTCGCCCTTTATTATGCGGTTTGTAGGATCACTTAAGTATAATAGTTTTGAAGTATTCCTAAAGCGGATTCTTTTACCGTAACAAAACAAATTGACCATTTTGTTTTCTTGAAGTTACCACTAAAAATGAAAACTGTCACAAATGACCCTATTCGTGACGTAAAACCCCAATCTCCATACGACATTAATACAGTTTATTCAGTGTTTCCTCAACCTGTATTTTCTATAGCTGACATGTACTATATGTCTACGTAGATGAGGAATGAAGTTCCATCTATTTGTCCATTGCCAGATGCCTCCATCCCGTAATAGGTGGTCAGAAACAAACTGCCACCTCGTAGCCCTGTCCCCCGCCATTTCTCTGCCCTGCTCCAAACTCACACCCCCGTCTCTCATATACCTCTTCTCCATCCCTCCATCTCATCCTCGGCCACCCATTTACTCTCCCCACCTCCACCTTACATACACTCTCCTCGTCAGCCTCTCACTCTCCATCCTCTCCACATGGCCAAACTACGTCAGTGTGTTCCTTCTAACGCGTCCTATCACATCCATATCCACACCACAACGCTTGTCAGCCTGTCTCTCCATGTGACTCGACAGGTCCCTCTTAAATAATTTATTTCCACTGCTCTCACTCTTGACTTGTGTCCTTCCACCATCGTCCAAGCTTCACTTCCATACGTTAGAGTTGGTATCACAATACCGTTAACTACCCGCTCTCACTAGGGCTGCTCCAACATCCACTGCCCTACCTTGTACAGTCACTCATAAAAGAAACGACCCCCCCGGCCAAGACACCTTTCAACCAATATGATATCGGTCCTGGTAACACTGTAAATGACGTCAGGTGAGTGGGTGTGAAGCTGCGTTTGGGGGAAGTTCATTCTAAATGTGTCGAGCCCATTCATTTAACCCTTGAGGCCGGGGGGTTCATTTGCATCTTATTCCTGCCACCGGCTGACGATTTTATTCAGCTAATGATAAACTCTTTCAAATGTGATGGGTTACATACATATGCCTTGATAACAAGTCAGATATAACGTATGTTTGACTCGAAATGTGGATTGAAGCAGCGTTTCGTGCAGATTAACTCCGCCCTCCTCTCAAACACCCCTCCTTATCCTCCCATATGGCTGACGTCAAATACACTGTTACCAACACTGAATACCCAGAGGTATATTGACTCTAACGCAAGGGGGGTCTTTTCTTTTATGAGTGACTGTACCTCTTTTATTACCCCATCCATGTACACCCGGCAACAAAAGTCCTGTCGCCTCGGCCGCCTCACCGAGACCCGCGATATCCATAGATTCGAGAATGGTAGCTGCAGATAACGTGCATATTTCTGCCAACAGATGGCACAATGTGAGGTGTGTGGCGGCGAGGGTGGAGGACGATGAGGGAGAGGAGGGGTTGTAGATGTTGGGGGTCTAAAGGTAGGGGGAGGAGGGAACACTTTATTTGAATGTATTTTCCATTTCTTAAAATAAACTGAAAATATAACTACGTTTGTAACACATGGAACACAGCATGATAAACCACCAGGCCTTTTAAGCATTCTATGGAAATTTACGAAAAACAAACAGAACACAGTCAATTAAACTCTCTCTCTCCCTCTTTCTTTCTCTCTCTCTCTCTCTCTAACGCAATAAACTGATGATAAAGTGCCCCTATGGGTTTACCCTATCATGTAATTACTGATTGGGCATCAATCAACAAGTGATTTGCTGATATGGTCGTTTTAGATACGAGAAACAACCATTAGATCAGTGGTCAGATCAAACAATCATGGTGAGGCGGCTTGTTGAGGGTTCGGGATACAGGCCTAACCAACAGAAGTGATGTGTTGACGAACATCCTTCCACACGATCTGTTATACCCCATCGCTCTTAACAGGTAAGACGTTTTATAAGCGCCGTCTATACTGCTTTTTTAAATGCAAACTATTCCTCTTATATTCTGTATGGAACTTTGATACAACTGTATTGTCACCTGTTATAATGATATAGTAAATATTTATCTCCGCCAAGGAGGTAATGTGATACCCGGCATTTCGATGAAATTTTCAGGATATGTTTGTGACAACCTTTGGCGGAGGTCTGTGCTCTCTGATCATACCTATGTATCTATCTATATACCTAGGCTGCTTCCCCCAAGGAAAGGGAGGTAGCTGAGACAGGACGACACACTCCCCATTTACTCATCCATTCAAACACATTCATTCGCATCTTAGCCCCAAAGGGGAGAACGGACAGATCCTCACCGCACCACACCGCACAAGGGTCAACTGCGCAATGCAATCAGTGACATCCGCAGCAGGGCCCGACGGCAGAACTGGTTTACCCCTGCCACATCATAACAGACTCATCCCCTTACCCGCACCTGACCTGACTAGCTGATCAGACCAAATGCGGGAGAATATCCCCTCAGGGCTGCGTCATCACTTATTCATTCACAATTTCTCTCCATTTATTTCTTTCACACACAGCCACTCTTCCTTGCTCAACAGATCCCTCTCGCATCCAGCGCTCACTTCACACTGTCCATCCATCCTATTCGTGGTCTTCCTCTCAGCCTTATACCTCTCACATCAGATCTAGTTATCTTTTTCACCAATCGCTCATTATCCATTCTCTCCATATGCCCAAACCATCGCAACACCCTCTGCTCAACTCTACCAGCCATCTCCCGAACAACTCCAGTTTTCCTTCATTCTTCCCAGCACCTTTCCTGCTTCATTTATTCTAAACTTCACTTCTGCATCTATTCTTCCATCCACAGCAACATGTGACCCTAGATATTTAAAACTACCTCCTCAAGCAACTCACCATTCAAAACTATATTCATCCCCCTACCATCTATCAACTTCGTACACTTCATCACTTTACTCTTATTCTCATTTACTTTCAATTTCCTCCTTTCACACACCCTTCCAAACTACCAACTGTCTCAATCTCTCCTCTGAATCAGTCACCAGTGCAGTATCATCTGCAAACAGCGGCTGCTTCAGATTCCACTCTCCATCATCAACATTCACCAGACCCAGACCTCCACCTAAAACTCTTGCATTCACCTCCCTTACAACACCCCCTCTAGTTATTAATGTAATAGCTGCATTCGAGCGTAGCCTGGAGGTTTGGTTGTTTATCTGATCATCACAACTTCGCGTCCCGCTACCTAGCAGGTGGGGTGGTGCTCATCCTCTCTTACTCTAGCCGCAAATTATGGTCTCTTGAAACCTACAGCGTGGATTAGTTTTCATGTCAGCTAAAAGTATCGACATATATATTTTACACATTATACGTCTACTTGTCCTGAGAGTACTGTAATTAAGAGGTGAAATAATGTTCGTTATTATTATTATTATTATTATTTGAAGAGCATATTCCCATTAAACTATTCATGTTATTTGTGATTACTCTGTGGAGGCAATATCTGAACGTGGGCGAATTACTGGACTGTAGGAAAGTGGCATGCCTACTAGAGATATTGCAGCTACTACCGGAGTATCACAAAGAATCGTTCAGAGGTGGATTAGAAGGTTCCGGGAGGAGGGATCACTGTTAACCAAACCAAGGAGTGGAAGGCCACGGGTAACAACATCTGACGATGATGGCCGTCTCCTCAACGCAGTGGAAATCCAGCCATTAACATCGTCAGTTCACCACACCCTTAACCTTCAGCTGCCCTGCCATCCTAGCACAACAATGCGGCGGATCCACGAGGCAAATATTCAATGCTGTATCCCCGCCAATAAAGAATTATTAACACCACAAGAAAAGGAATGCCGCCTTGGATTTGTGCTTGAGTATCTATGTAGGGAACACTCCTTTTGGGAAAATGTCATCTTCACTGATGAAAAGTATTTTACATCGGTGGAAGTACGAGCACGGGACTGCTGGAGGAGAAGGAAAACCAGATATCATGACGTTAATATTCAGGAGAGAGCCAAGAGTGGACGAGTGGGTGTTAATTTCTGGGGTTGGATGTGGGCTGAGGGTCCAGGGGAGTTGATAAAACTGTCAGGACGATTTACAGGCAATGATTATGTAAAAGTGTTGGAGGATGTTCTCGTACCAACAGTGAGGCGTATGGCTATTCCCGAACCACACCCTATCGTTCTAGTTCATGATAAGAGCCCCATCCATACCAGCAATGTGGTAAGAGACTGGCTAGAACAGCATCCAGAAATAGAAGTCATAAACTGGCCAGCAAAGGGGTGTGACATGAATCCCATTGAAAACCTATGGTCAATTATGGTTGGTGATTGGAATGTGGGCGAACAACGAACCACCCAAGCAATAGAAACGCAAGCCTTTGAAGTGTGGGAATCAATAAAGCGTCGCCCAAATATATGTAGGAATCTTGTTAAGAGTATGCCCACACGTCTACAGGAGGTGTTCGATGCAAATGGTGGCTGGTCATACTACTAAGCCTTAGTAGTACTAAGGTGTGTGCAGTAACCCTATATATTTCTGTTTACATTATATGGTGATATAATGCATTAACATTTATAATGGTGCCTGGTCATTCTACTGCGTATTGTTATGGCTGTGTATTTAATTACATAATGTATAATAAATCAATAACTGTGGTGGCTGGTCTTCGAACTAACGAGTGCTTAGTACCAAAGACATTACTGTTTATAAACAATATACAGTATAGTGGTATAATGAATCAATATTTTCTATTTTCTGAGGGTTACTTAATCCTCAGTAGGGAATATAACGTTACGGCTGTTTTGGGATTTGTCTATACATATTATATAAATGTATATAAATTTACGGAAATATGTTTATTATTATCAAGGTCATTATTGGCCTACTCCTTGTATGAATGACAGTCATCTGTCCGATATGACAAGGTAATTACTATTACTATTACTAAGAACACATCTATATAAATGTGCAACCAACCTATACATTAGTATGTAGCTGGCAACAGAATCGTATAAGCATAATTGATATTTATTTATGTGATTGCAGATATTACATCCTCGGTTCCTTTCACATGTGTCAAATGATAGCCACATAGTCACTGAAAAATAAAATATATTTGATACAGATCAAACCACAAAATACTGTAAACCTCATTCCACATTCCCCTATATCCCCCCCCCCTCAACAGCAACAACCACTCCTCTCCCCCATCATCCTCCACCCTTGCCACCACACACCTCACATTGTGCCATCTGTTGGCAGAAATATGCACGTTATCTGCAGCTACCATTCTCGAGTCTATGGATATCGCGGGTCTCGGTGAGGAGGCAGAGGTGACAGGACTTTTGCCGCCGGGTGTACAGACTGAACAACCATGGAGGCATAACACATCCCTGTTTCAACCCAACCTACAAAGAGAAATATTCAATCATTTCACCATTCACACGCACTGCTGCCTTGTATGAATTATAAGAAAAAAAGAAAATAGACCAACACGTCAGGCACAGGCTAAAGTCGACGCTCGGGCAACCTGATTTTTCTTTAGGTTTATTATTAACAATATAAGGAAAAAGTTTTTTTTTTTTATTGTATATCTCAGTAACACTGTATTTACTATTTGTAATAATATATATCTGATAATCATTACCTAAACAATTTTCTTGTAAATGATTTATTGCCTTTAGGAGTGATTTTACATTGGCAAATAAGGCTAATGATATCACAGGAACCGTTATACTGCGACAATATTCCATTTTTTTAACTTGCCCCGAGGCTCAATATCATACTTGAAGCCCTAGCTATAAAAATAAAAATAATAACCATTTTGTCATTCTATTTCCAAGTAGTTTTCACATCTGATCATACAAAACTCTTTTGGCTTAAAGACCCTCAAATAACAGTCTTATTTACCTGTGAATCGATTTCATCATACGCATACCTCTTTTGGCTTTGTTACTGATTTTTTTCCAAGACGGAATTTTCTCATCCTAGGATAGGTTTTCTGAATTTTAGATACAAATGAGAGTGTGTTCCAGCTAATTTAGAGTACATCTGAGGAAATTGCGGGTTTAGGGTTGTCGCCATCAATTATACGGTTTAGGGGATTACTGAAATATCATAGTTCTTAATTATCAATAAAGCGGATTCTTTTACCGTAAGAAAAGAACTGACCATTTTTCTTACCTGAAATTACCACGACAAATTAAAAAAAGAAGAAATTACCCAATTCGTTACGTTAAAATCCAACCAGTCTAAAGACGACATTAATACCGTTCATTCAACCTGCATTATTTGAAACTGTCATGTACTATATACCTTCGGAGATGAGGGATAAAGTTACAAATTGTAAATAATTATATATCTTGGTATTGGGATAGTGGTTATACATTCTCGTGTAAATTTTTAGGTAAAACTCAAAAGCTCACCGGTATCAAACATCAATAAGTATAACAGTTTAGAGAGATTTTACCTAAGGAAATGTGCATTTTTTTTTTTTTTCATTTAGTCAGTAGGCTCGATGTAATATTAAAGTGCTTCTACTGCAGATGAAAAGAATACTCATTCGAAATTTCTTTCTTGTATGGGCGACCCTTACATCAACCAAAACTTATTGTTTTTAAACACAAAGATGCCAGCTATCTATATGTGTCATTACATCTCTTATTTCTTTGCTAAATGTGATTTTTCACAGTCAGAAGAGTCTTCTGAGTTTTAGAAAAAGTTTTTTGTTTCCCAATCAATTTTCAGTACATTTGTGTAAGTTTCATATTTGGCGATATCTACCAAAAATAAGCTTATACAGCCATCGCTCTGGTAAAATAGTTGTGAACTACCCAGTAACCAGATGCTATCATCCGGAACTAGTTCGCAGTTGGCACTACCTTTTGTTCTTGATGTCACGGCTAATTTGAACGGAATAAAAAAAAAAGAAAATCATTTAAAATTTAAAATCCAGTTAATCTCAATCCAACAGGCATCAGTTGAAGTCGACGCTCCGTCAGCCTCATATTTTACTTTTAATCTCATTAACAATGAAACAGAGTATATTAGGAATCAAGTAATGTTAATAAAGTGAAAATCTCAGTACGGCTACGTATTTACATTCTACCAATATATGTCTTATAACCAATACCTAAAGAATTTTCTTGTAAACGAATTCTTGCCTGTCGGAGTGATTTTACCTCCGTAAACATGAATAATTATATCACACGGTCATATTCAGAAAACATTCCTCTTTTTACAGATGATCAGGAGGCTTAAGATGCCAGTTTAAAAACCTAGTTATGTAGATTTAAAAATCCATTTTATCTATCAAATTCTAAGTCGTTTTCACATCTGTTATCAAACAAAACTCTTTGATACTAAAAACACAACTGAAAGTCTACTTTCCGGTTTAATCAATTTCGTCCAACGTATCATCTCATTTGACCTTGTAACTGATTTTTTCCTAGACGGAACTTCCTCACCCTCAAAAATGTTTTCTGAATTTTGTGTGAAATTGGGAGTGTTTCAAGGCTCATTGCAAGTACATTTGTGGAAGTTGCATTTTTAGTTTTTTTCCTTCTGTATTATGTGGTTTTTAGGATCAGTTTAGTATTAGAGTTTTGAAGTATTCCTGAAGAGGATTCTTTTACCGTCTCAAAACAACTATTTTGTTTTCTTGAAGTTTCAACTACAGATGAAAACAAGCAAAAGTGAAAATCCAATCTCCAAACGACTTTAAGTTCTTTCAGTGTTCCTGCAACCTGCATTTTTTTTTTTTATCCATCTGCATTATATGTCTAGGGAGACGAGCAATAAAGTTATAAATGGTAATTAATTATAAATCTCGAATAAGTTTTTAGGTGAAAGTTAAAACCTTATCAATATTCTTTTTCATGAGATATCAGAGTTTTGATATGTTTCACCTAAGGAAATATGCCTTATAGTGTAACACGATACTGCTGATGAAAAGGTATATTCATTTGAATTTTCTTTTACCCCAGAAAAGTCTTCTGAGTTTGAAAAAATTGTTTCGCAATAGTCACTATATTTGATGATGTTGCATATTTATTTATTTCGACCAAAAAAAGTTTATACAGAGATCACTCCAGTAAAATAGTTCTGAACTACTCCCAAAGCGGATGCTATCCTCCGTAACTAGAACACAAAAGGCACTTCTATTTATCCCTGAAGTCACGATTAATATGTAAGAAGATAAACATACTGTAGACATATCGAGAAATATAAATCCAGTTAATCTCAATACGTCAGGCACCGGTTAATGTCAACGCTCGGGAACTTTTTTTTTTTTTTTTTTTTTTGCCCATAACAAAATAAGAGACGACGCACAAAAGGAACCAATTCATATTTGTAAATTGTATATCTCAGTAAGACTATTGATTTTTTTGTAATAATATATGTCTGACATTCAATAGGTAGACAATTTTCTTGTAAACGATTTATTGCCTTTCGTAGCGATTTTACATTGCTAATATGGGTAATGATATCATACGAGCCGTCATACTGCGATAACATTCCATTTCATTTAAGTTGACCCAAGACTCAATATAGAGATAAAAATGATAACCGTTTTATCTGGCATTATCCAAGATGTTCTCACGTTTCTAATGAAACAAAACTCTTTTGGCTTAAAAACCCTCAAATGAAAGCCTTCTTTACCTGTCAATCGATTTCATTATACTTAATTAACTCATTTGGCCTTATTACTGCCTTTTTTTTTTTCCGAGTGATTTTACTAACCCTTATTAAGGTTTCCTGAATTTTCGATACAAATGAAAGTGTGTCCAAGGTAATTTAGAGAACATATGTGGAAGTTACGGATTTAGTGTTTTCCCTATTACGATTTTTTTCGGCATAACTGAATTATAAAAGTTTTTAATAATTAATAAAATGGATGATTTTACCGTAACAAAAGAACATGACCATTTTTTTTATCTGAAATTACCACGACAAGTGGAAAAAGTCAGAAATGACCCTCTTCTTAATGAAAAAAATCCAATCTCCGAACGACATTAATACAGTTCATTCAGTGTACTTTCAAGCTGCACCTTTTGTAGCTGTCATGCACTACAAATCAACGGAAATGAGGGATATAGTTATAATTGGAAAATAATTATAAATCCCCGTATTCCAATAGTGTTTATACACTCTCGCATAAATTATTAGGCGATAGTCCAAAGTTCACTGGTATTCCATATAAAAAAGTCTCACAGTTTTGAGAGATTTTACCTAAGGGAACGTGGCATGCAGTTTAACACGGTTTTTCATAATGTGCAAACATTCTTATTTTTACGTTGTCACAAGGGTCGACATAATTTTAAAGTGATTATAGTCCACGTAAAAACGAATACTCATTCGAAGTTTCTCGTTTGTTTCGGTGATAACCGAATCAATGGAAACTGTTTTAAAACCCACAGGTGCCAACTATACGTGTCAATCGACATGTTGTTATATATTGGCTAGAGGTTATTTTTTTTCACAGAAGTGTCGTCTGAGTTATGGAAATAATTGGGTGTGTTTACAAATCAATTATCGGTACATTTGTGGAATTTACATATTTTGCGTTTCCGTCCAAAAATAAGCTAGTAAAATAGTTGTGACCTACCCAAAAGCAGATGCTATGATCCGTAACTAGTTCACAGTTGGCACTACTTTTTATCTCTGAAGTTACGGATAATGTGGGAAAAAAAATAAACGAAAATTAAAAATCCATTTACTCTCAACAGAACAGGCAACAGTTCAGATCGCCGCTCCGTCAACCTGATTTTCTTTTTTTTTTGTTTATGCCATTATGAACAAGAAGGCAGCGTATATAAGGAATCAGATAATAACATTAAATTGTGTATCTCAGTACGGCTTTGTATTTACCTTCTTTTAATAATATAGATCTGATAACCAATATCAAATCAATTATCTGGTAAACGATTTCTTGCGTTTCTCAGTGATTTTATATCTGTAAACATGAGTAATAATATCACACGATCCTTCATACTCTTTTTACATTTGATCAGTTGGCGTAAGATTCCACCTTTAAGCCCTAGTTACACCGATAAAAATAATATCTGTGTTATCTATCAATTTCGAAGTCTTCTCATCTGTAATCAAAGAAATATGTTTGAGATCATACTCAAATGGAAGCTTTCTTTACCTGTGAATCTGCTTCATCCTACGTGTTACCTCATTTGGCCTAGTTACCTGATTTTTTCCCGAGACTGAATTTATAATCAATTAATAGTGTTTTCTGATTTTTAGATAAAAATGGGAGTGTTTCAGAGTTAATTTAGAGAACATATGAACAAGTTGCATATATTGTGTTTTAGCCCTTTATTATGCGGTTTTTAGATTCACTTAAGTATTATAGTTTTGAAGGATTCCTAAAGTGAATTCTTTTAACGTAAGAAAACAACTTGACCATTTTGTTTTCTTGAAGTTACCACTACAAATGAAATCGGTTACAAATGACCCTTTTCGTCTACTCCATCCAGTCATCTCATCCTCGGCCTCCCCCTCCCTCTTCCACCCTCCACCTCACTCACGTACAGCCGCGCACACAATTTCACAGTAGAGTCAGCGTTGCAAATCCTGTGGGTGACCCGGGTTTAGAGTTTCACAGTATCGAACGTGCGGGGAAGGGAGGGAGTAGAGACCTGGCTGGCGTATGAGGCGGATAGAAGGCATGCAGGGGAAGGGGGGATGGGCGAGGGGGAAGGGCGGAAAGACAAGAGGGATGAGAGGCGGTTAGTGAGTTAAGTAACAGAAGGCAATGTTTTAGTATAGTACAAGATATATATATATATATATATATATATATATAGATAGATAGATAGATAGATATATATATATATATATATATATATAGATATATATATATATATATATATATATATATATATAGAGAGAGAGAGAGAGAGAGAGAGAGAGAGAGAGAGAGAGAGAGAGAGAGAGAGAGAGAGAGAGAGAGAGAGAGAGAGAGAGAGAGAGAGAGAGAGAGAGAGAGAGAATACACATACCAGTATATAGAATAATCCCCGTAGGATCTATGACAGCACTTTACACTAATATACATAACTTAGTGTAACAGGTCGTTACGATACTATGCACAATTTGTGTTTTGTAGGGAACTGTCAAAGATCAGGTGATTACGATGGTGCTGCTCTCGAGGGGGGTCTGTCAATTGCCGAGCGGGCGCGTGTGCCTTGCATGTTTAGGTTCGTGTGTGTGTGTGTGTGTGTGTGTGTGTGTGTGTGTGTGTGTGTGTGTGTGTGTGTGTGTGTGTGTGTGTGTGTGTGTGATATAAGATAAATGTATCATGATCCCGTTTACCGTCTCTAAATGACCGCTTATGTCACTAGGTTTTGTTTGTCAGAATCAGTGATTCATTTGGTAGGTTACTTATTTGGAATATGAAATGCTTGGCGCATTTATAATTATTATTTATATCTGACTTATGAACCCGTTCCGTCTACTCATGTTAGAATAGGTGCAGTGCACTGGGAAACAACAGCTAATATATATGCACACATTAGAATCATGATCGTATGCATATAGGATATCATATTTAGGAGAATATGACATGCTAAAATTTCACCTGATAGGTGAAGGAGAATATAACATTCTAAAACTTTACCTGATATTGTATACTGTAATTGGGAGGATATCTTTCAACACCTGTTGCTCAGTATTTCCATGAATCTTTAACCTCTCCGGTTGCAATTGTTAAGTATTTAAGATAGCAGTGGTTAGTTAGTAATGAAATTCCAGGAAATAAAAGGAACGGTGGTGGGGGGGGGGATGGTTCCTATTCCTTATTACACAAACAATGCTTATGACTGTTATCACATACACAGCAACACTGAAATATTTATGATTAACATTCACAAATGCGTAAATGGAATGTTTCTGATAACCGTGAGAATAAACCTCTAAGGAAATCGTAGGAACACAAAAACTACTTAACACAATAGTTTATTTAATAGCCAGTCCACCCCCACCCATTTCAATAACGGCGCTCAGTCTGTCTGGCACTGATGTAAGAAGACGTCGCACCGTCTCTGGTCGGCGTCTGTAGGTCTCCCACGATTCAGAGACGTGTGCCATGAGCTCACGGTTGTTTCTCTCCTGTGCCATATCCCAAGTGTTTGCCATCTGTGCCCAAACTTGTTCAATTACATTCATATCAGCTCCTTTGCCGGGCAGTTCCAGGAGCTGAAAGTGGTCCTGTTCGTCAAACCAGCGTCGAACTATGCGAGCTGTGGACGGGACACCTGTCTTGTATGAACAGTATGGGCCCAGGTGGAAACGGGAAATCCATCTCACGAAGGGATGGTAAGAAGGATTCTTCAAGCACCTCGATGTATTTATCTGCTGTGAAGCGCCCCTCAATTTGGAACACGTCACCTGCACCATGCAATGATATCCAGCCTCACACATTGCAGGTGACGTTGCCAGAAGTAGCCACCTCCATGATGTTACGACTCTCGTATCTGCAAGCATATGATGCGTTAGTGGATTATTGACGTATGTGCATTTTTTCCTGTATATTATGCCTAAAACTGTGCATAAACATTCTGTATTCATATATGTATTAGTCCATAAACATGCATAACAAATCCCTTTTCGCCTGAGCAACAATATAATGTTCATGCGTAAACCGGCAAACCATCCATAATTACCACCTCGTCCACACTTCACGACCGTTTACCAGACATGGAGCACTTAATACCCCTAGACCGCTGTTGAACCAACACTGTCGATATTGACATTAACTGAATATTCCAACTTCAACCCAGTGAGGTGAAGTGATGTCGACTCACTACTCCCTCATGTCACTATTATTAAATCGTCTCTCCAAATACTCACAATTCTCGAACACCTACTTAGCAATTGTCTGCAATTGTTTCTGTGTCCAACGTGTCAATTGTTAATCACTGTCTGTCGGTTGTGTATTGTATTTGAATAAAGTGTAGATGGAAGTAATCTTTGATTATGCGTTAGTTTTGTAGCAGGTTTACTTTTACCCATTCTTTTACGATTGTTTTTGCATTTTAATGAATGAAATGAGACTCACTCTACTGGTTTGTTAACATCGAGAACAGGATCGCGTCGGAGGACAAACGCGGAACAGGATGACATGATTGTGGCAGCAGCTGAAGCAGACCCTCACACTACCGCCGCGGCTATCGCACAGATCCTGCAGCTGCATGTCAGCGCTATGACTGTAAGGCGCAGGCTACACGAGAGAAGTATATATCACAGAATTCCTGCACAGGAGAAACTGACTGATGCTCACAGAGCCGGAAGGCTTGAATTTGCACAACTCCATGTTGAGCGAGACCTTGAGTTCTGGGGACGTGCAGTATTCACAAATGAGAAAGTATTCTCCTCTACTTCTCATGGCCAAGGCCATTGCTGGAGAGTAAATAACACCAGGTATGTTTATTAAATGTTAGTTAATAAGCTGCAGCCAAATAGTTTGTGGAGGGCTTTGGTGAAGGACTATAAATGTGGCTATACGATAGAGGGACAGAGATGTCGTGCAGTCGCACAACTGAGTGTGAATGGGTCTGGAGACTTTTTATAATGCACCAGGACCTGAAGCCAGGTAATTATGTTGCAGTAAATAGTGATGTAAACAGCAGGTTTTTCACAATTACGGATCAACTGTAACTGGGTAAGTTATTTATGATATTTACTTACCTGAATGTTCCATTAACCTGATTTGCAAAAAATAAAGTTACGATATATTGAAATATTTAAACAACCAGTTTGTCCAATTTGCCCATGAACATAATCATGTGCATTAATTCCCATAATGTTCTGTAAATAATTACCACCCTGGAGATCAGGTAATGAAATATGTAATAGTTAATACCTAACAGGTCATTACATTTAGGTAACATTTCCGTATGCAAAAACAATTACATAAAAAAACAAAACAAATACGATTTCAAATACCTCAGTTGATGAAAAATAGCACCAGGTATAACAAATCATGTGGCATGCTAAAATCTTTTTCTTTACGGAGGTAAGACATTCATATGGAATATTCAATTAACATGTCAATATCGAAAGTGTTGGTTCAACAGCGGTCTAGGGGTATTAAGTGCTCCATGCCTGGTAAACGGTCGTGAAGTGTGGACGAGGTGGTAATTATGGATGGTTTGCCGGTTTACGCATGAACATTATATTGTTGCTCAGGCGAAAAGGGATTTGTTTTAATGTATGTTTATGGACTAATACCTATATGAATACAGAATGTCTATGCACAATTTTAGGCATAATATACAGGAAAAAATGCACATACGTCAATAATCCACTAACACATCATATGCTTGCAGATACGAGCGTCGTAACATCATGGAGGTAGCTCGTTCTGGCAACGTCACCTGCAATGTGTGGGGCTGGATATCATTGCATGGTGCAGGTGACGTGTTCCAAATTGAGGGGCGCTTCACAGCAGATAAATACATCGAGGTGCTTGAAGAATCCTTCTTACCATCCCTTCGTGAGATGGATTTCCCGTTTCCACCTGGGCCCATACTGTTCATACAAGACAGGTGTCCCGTCCACAGCTCGCACAGTTCGACGCTGGTTTGACGAACAGGACCACTTTCAGCTCCTGGAACTGCCCGGCAAAGGAGCTGATATGAATGTAATTGAACAAGTTTGGGCACAGATGGCAAACACTTGGGATATGGCACAGGAGAGGAACAACCGGGAGCTCATGGCACACGTCTCTGAATCGTGGGAGACCTACAGACGCCGACCAGAGACGGAGCGACGTCTTGTTACGTCAGTGCCAGACAGACTGCGCGCCGTTGTTGAAATGGGTGGGGGTTGGACTGGCTATTAAAAATATTCTTGTGTTAAGTAGTTTTTGTGTTCCTACGATTTCCTTACAGAGGTTTATTCTCACGGTTATCAGAAACATTCCATTTACACATTTGTGAATGTTAATCATAAATATTTCAGTGTTGCTGTTGTTACGGAACAGAGAAAGATAATGTACACTTTAAGTGAGAATACTAAAAATCACTACTGTCCCGTAAAGTTCCAGGTTCAAAACAAAAAAAGTTAGGTAAAATTACAAGTTAAAGTTTAATGCTCAAACTAACAAAAAAACATTCAGGACTCATAAGGATAATGTAATGGCAAATAAACAGGTTAAATATATGGTTAACTGCAATAGCCTCTATTAACACGAAATTAGCAAGAGTAAATTTTTCTAAGTCAGCCCTGATAAAATGAGATACCAGATAATACTCAGTGAATGCCAGATATATTATTACAGATACAAACTATTATCAAAAATGACTGATATAAAACTCTACATTAATCACAAAGACCTCACTAGGCCTAAGAATCAACCTTATGCTACACAGTACAAGAAAAAATGCAACAAGAGTTATACTCAAATTACACACAGCTGCTAGATGTTTGGAGATTTCTTGAGCACTCACAATAATAATAACTGTACAGGGGAGGACAGAGATGTGAACAAAATGAGGAGCAGATCTAAGTGGCCATGATGCAGAGACTGAGCTCATTATATAGGGGCCAGCAGAGCTTGATACAACTTGTAAGAAGGACGCGCAAATGAAGCCATGGGGACAAAGAGATGAAAATCCCGCACTAAAACAACAGAAATGACGACTTACTCTACTATAACGGTAGAAGGGGGGAACTGAGGCAGAACACGCTCGTGATCAAACATGCAGCATACTGTGCGTTAAAATTACACAAAGGATGATGAAATCATAGGCTATGTAACACCTCCCCACAAAGAAAAAGAAATTTACAAAGGAAATTTCTTATTACTCTAAAACAATCTGTCTAAAGTCTAGATAAGCAATCTGCAATAACATTTTCTTTCCCCTTGACATGTTGTATGTCTAATGAATACTCCTGAAGAAGTAGACTCCATCTTGTCAATCTCTGATTTTTATCTTTAAACTTACTAAGGAATTTCAGTGGGTTATGATCGGTATAAATGACTATGGGGTCAAAACCAGAACACAAATAAAATGAAAAATGCTGTAAACCCAAAATCAAGGCCAAAAGCTCTTTCTCAATAGTTGAGTAGTTCTTTTGAGGTGGAGTGAACTTCTTACTGTAATAAGATACAGGATGTTCAATACCCTGATCATCCTCTTGCAGCAAAAGAGCCCCAGCTCCTGTATCACTTGCATCAACAGCCATCTTAAAAGGCTTAGCAAAATTTGGAGTAGCGAGCACTGGCTGACTTAATAGAATAGCTTTAAGTTTGTTGAAAGAGGATTCACAGTTATCAGTCCAGACAAATTTAACTCCCTTTTTCAGTAGGTCTGTAAGTGGTGATACAAGAATAGAAAAGTTAAGAACAAATCTCCTGTAATAACCTACCATTCCCAAAAATCTTTGTAGCTCCTTCCTACTTTTAGGTCTGGGAAGATCACTTATAACCTGAACCTTAGCTCCTGGTGGTGCAACATGTCCATCACCAATTACATACCCAAGGTACTGAACTTTAGCTTGACCAAACTCACACTTTGATAAATTAGCTACAAGATTAGCATGAACCAAACGCTCAAGAAATTTACTGACATGGCATAGGTGATCTTTTCAGTTGTCACTGAAGATTAATACATCAATATAAACAACACACCCTGCCAAACCCTCTGTTACAACATTCATGAGCTTCTGAAATGTGGCTGGTGCAATCTTCATACCATATGGCATTACCGAACATGCAAAAGCCTTTCCTAGTGTTACAAAACATGAGATCTCCCTAGCACGTTCAGTCATAGGTACTTGCCAGTATCCCTTTAACAAATCAAACTTACTTATGTACCTAGCCTTTCCGATCTTGTCTATGCAATCTTCCACACGAGGGAGAGGGTAAGTGTCTGTTTTGGTTATCTGATTAACACGTCTGTAGTCAATGCAAAGCCGCTGTGACCCACCTGGCTTAGGGACCAGAGTGACAGGAGAACTCCGCTCGCTCTGACAGGGCTCAATCATCTTGTGGTCCAACAGGTAGCCAAGCTCCTTCTGGATGAGAGGAACTTCCACTGGGTTCACACGGTAAGGAGGCAATTTAATTGGCTTTGCGTTTCCAACATCGACATCATGCATCAACACAGTGGTTCTTCCTGGAGTGGCACGGAACACTTGCGGGTACTCCTGCAGTAATGCCGAAAACTCCTGCCTTTCCTCGGGAGGTAGGTGAGAAAGCTTAGTCTGGAGATCATTCATGATATCAGGATTCTTCCCCAGACTATCACTCAGTCTCATACTGCATGGGAGAGCTTCACTTGCAGACTCGGGTGGAACAGCTACAGTGCAGACTGGATTATTTTCGTCCCGCCTGTGATATAACTTTAGCATGTTGATGTGACATAGTTGCTTGCTCTTTCTACGATCTGGTGTGGCGATGACATAGTTGACATCACTGAGTTTCTTCTCCACGAAATAAGGACCACTAAACTTGGCTTGAAGAGGTTGCCCATGAACTGGTAGCAGAATCAAAACCTGATCTCCTGGCTGAAAGTGGCGTAACCTGGACTTCATATCATACCAAGTCTTCGTCTTCTCCTGAGCAGCTCCTAAATTTTCTCTCGCCAGCTGTAAAGCAGTGGACAGCCGTTCTTTGAACTTCATCACATACTCCAGCAGGTTGACGTCATCTTCCTCCGACAGCCAGCATTCCTTGAGTAACTTAAGGGGTCCTCTTACTTCATGGCCAAACAGTAGTTCAGAAGGTGAGAAGCCCAGTGATTCATTTGGAGATTCTCTTGCAGCAAACACAACGAATGGAAGACCTTTATCCCAGTCTTTCTGATGTTCCAAACAGTATTTCTTGAGCATCGATTTGAGTGTTTGATGATATCTCTCCAACGCTCCTTGGGTCTGGGGATGGTAAGCTGAAGACGTGATCTGGGTGATGCCCAACTCTTTCAGAGACTGCTTGAAAACGTTTGACATGAAATTACTTCCCCGGTCTGACTGTACCTCCTTGGGCAGACCAAACTTTGTGAAGAACCCTAGCATTTCCTTAACCACATTCTTTGCTGAGATGTTTCTAAGTGGAATGGCTTCAGGATAACGAGTAGCCATATCAATCATGGTCAACACATAAGAAAATCCTGAAGAAGTCTTAGGAAGAGGGCCCACAATATCCACCAACACACGGGCGAAAGGCGCCTCAAAAGGAGGAATGGGAACTAGAGGTGCAACCTTTTCAGTCTGATTACACTTCCCCACAACTTGACAGGTGTGACAAGATTTACAATACCAGGAAACATCCCTGAAGATACCTGGCCAGTAGAAGTGTTTCAAAATGCGTGCCACAGTTTTCCTCACTCCAAGGTGTCCTGCCAAACTGGAATCATGAGCCACTCTCATGATATCCTGCCTACAAACACGAGGGATGACAACTTGATGTACAACCTCCCATTCACAGTCGGCTGATGCTGTTGGGGGTCTCCACTTCCTCATAAGTACTCCTGACTTTACATAATAACAAGTAGAAGCACCGGCTGACTCTTCTTCACTGTAAGCAGAGTTAGCTAGACCTTTCAACTCAGGGTCAGCAACCTGCAACTCAACCAACTCTTGACGAGACAAATTATCATCACTACGGGGTACTGCCTCATCTGCTGAGTGGTCCAAATTAGCAAGAAAAGTGTCAGCTAGGATAACATCATCATCATCATTATCCTCTAAATCACCAGTAACTTTAGACTTAGCCCTAGTGACAGCACATGCAGGGAACACATCAGGGACATCACAATCCTGGGACGCAGCCACTGGCTCACTAGACAACTGAGGAGCTGGACACACTTGACTTCCACCAATATCATTTCCAAGTAAGAAAGTTACACCTGACATTGCGAGTGTCTCAACCAACCCAACCATAACGGAACCATTAACAAAACCAGACTCTAAATTCACTCTGCGCAGAGGGACAGAGAAGTAATTACTCCCTACACCTTGTAAGATTACAGTTTCATCAGAGGAATTAACATTAGAGCCTAGAACACTGGTCAGCATAAGGGATTGGCAAGCACCTGTATCACGATATATTTGAACTGATTTCCTGTCATTACTGTCCAGAGGACTGACAAAACCATCAGACAGGAAATTAGCACATGAACTCTTGAGAGTGTCACCCACGTTACTGCTCAAAAGAGGAGCTCCATCATGAGAATTTAAGTTACCCCTCAAAGCAGGTTCAGTTAACTCAGTTAAAGAATTCTGGGAACTCTCAAGAGTGGACACTAGACCAATTGACTGAATATTTAAAGACTCCTTTTTGTTCACATCACGTTGTCTCCTGAAACATCTCTCCGTAGTATGACCAAGCTTACTACAATAAGTACATTTACTTTTCTGAAATCTAGAGGTGAAGCTGGTATTTACTTCCTGAGAAACATCATCCTTATTCTCTTTCCTGTTACCTGTACTCTGAGTAGAGGCAACGTACTTACTCTCAGCTTTCCCTTTTTCTTTAGAATATCTCTTGTGAGTGAGAACATACTCATCAGCTAAAACTGCAGCATCAGACAAATTATCTATTCTTTTCTCATCAAGATATAGGCTTACATCTTTATAAATACACCTTTTGAAGTCCTCCAGCAAAATCATCTGCTTAAATTTGTCAAAATCAGAATCCACATTCTTAGAATTTGACCACTGCTCTAACAGATCTTCTTTGATTTTTGCATACTCAACATGGGATTGCTTATCTTGCTTTTAAGTTGTCCTAAATTTTACTCTATAGGCTTCAGAAACAAGTTCATAGGCCTTGAGAATCAAGCTCTTAACTACATCATAATTATCAGATTGATCCTGAGGCAAAGATGCATAAGTTACTTGAGCTTTACCGGTGAGAACAGTTTGAAGGAGTACTGGCCAATACTTTTTGGGCCAATTAAAACCTGTAGCTACCCTCTCAAACAACTGAAAATACTTTATTAAATCAGATTCATTAAAAGGAGGGACAAGTTTAACATTTTTAGCCACATCAAAATCATCAGAGTTAGATGATCCAGTTCCACCATGTTTCATGCGATACTCATGGTCTGCCTGAATCCTGGCAATTTCAACTTGTGCCTCAGCCTGTATTTGTGCCTCCTTAACGCGAGCCTCCTGCAGGGCTAGCTGTAACTTAGCTAATTCAATCTGCGTTTGCTCATTTGGAGGAGTTACATTAAACAAGCTTTCATTAATCATGTCAACAATTTGATCTTTAGAATGATGAGAGCGAACAGCAATTCCCAATTGTTGAGCAACAACCTTAAGTTCATTCTTTGTTCTGTTTTCTATATCACAAACTGTTTGCACATTTGACAAAAAATCTTTGGCTTCATCAAGTGTAGTAATAGTAGACATAATTAATAAGTAACAGTCACAAAATATCAAGCAATATCCTTATGATAATGTCCTGAATATCCTGATGAGAGGTCGCCAAATTTATGTTACGGAACAGAGAAAGATAATGTACACTTTAAGTGAGAATACTAAAAATCACTACTGTCCCGTAAAGTTCCAGGTTCAAAACAAAAGAGTTAGGTAAAATTACAAGTTAAAGTTTAATGCTCAAACTAACAACAAAACATTCAGGACTCATAAGGATAATGTAATGGCAAATAAACAGGTTAAATATATGGTTAACTGCAATAGCCTCTATTAACACGAAATTAGCAAGAGTAAAATTATCTAAGTCAGCCCTGATAAAATGAGATACCAGATAATACTCAGTGAATGCCAGATATATTATTACAGATACAAACTATTATCAAAAATGACTGATATAAAACTCTACATTAATCACAAAGACCTCACTAGGCCTAAGAATCAACCTTATGCTACACAGTACAAGAAAAAATACAACAACAGTTATACTCAAATTACACACAGCTGCTAGATGTTTGGAGATTTCTTGAGCACTCACAATAATAATAACTGTACAGGGGAGGACAGAGATGTGAACAAAATGAGGAGCAGATCTAAGTGGCCATGATGCAGAGACTGAGCTCATTATATAGGGGCCAGCAGAGCTTGATACAACTTGTAAGAAGGACGCGCAAATGAAGCCATGGGGACAAAGAGATGAAAATCCCGCACTGAAACAACAGAAATGACGACTTACTCTACTATAACGGTAGAAGGGGGGAACTGAGGCAGAACACGCTCGTGATCAAACATGCAGCATACTGTGCGTTAAAATTACACAAAGGATGATGAAATCATAGGCTATGTAACACTGTGTATGTGATAACAGTCATAAGCATTGTTTGTGTAATAAGGAATTGACACCATCCCCCCTCCCCCACCGTTCTTTTTATTTCCTGGAATTTCATTACTAACTAACCACTGCTATCTTAAATACTTAACATTTGCAACCGGAGAGGTTAAATATTCATGGAAATACTGAGCAACAGGTGTTGAAAGATATCCTCCCAATTACAGTATACAGTATCAGGTAAAGTTTTAGAATGTTATTTTCTCCTTCACCTATCAGGTGAAATTTTAGCATGTCATATTCTCCTAAATATGATATCCTATATGCTTACGATCATGATTCTAATGTGTGCATATATATTAGCTGTTGTTTCCCAGTGCACTGCTCCTATTCTAACATGAGTAGACAGAACGGGTTCATAAGTCAGATATAAATAATAATTATAAATGCACCAAGCATTTCATATTCCAAATAAGTAACCTACCAAATGAATCACTGATTCTGACAAACAAAACCTAGTGACATAAGCGGTCATTTAAAGACGGTAAACGGGATCATGATACATTTATCTTATATCACACACACACACACAAACACACGAACCTAAACGTCAATAATCCACTAACGCATCATATGCTTGCAGATACGAGCGTCGTAACATCATGGAGGTAGCTCGTTCTGGCAACGTCACCTGCAATGTGTGGGGCTGGATATCATTACATGGTGCAGGTGACGTGTTCCAAATTGAAGGGCGCTTCACAGCAGATAAATACATCGAGGTGCTTGAAGAGTCCTACTTGCCATCCCTTCGTGAGATGGATTTCCCGTTTCCACCTGGGCCCATACTGTTCATACAAGACAGGTGTCCCGTCCACAGCTCGCACAGTTCGAAGCTGGTTTGACGAACAGGACCACTTTCAGCTCCTGGAACTGCCCGGCAAAGGAGCTGATATGAATGTAATTGAACAAGTTTGGGCACAGATGGCAAACACTTGGGATATGGCACAGGAGAGGAACAACCGGGAGCTCATGGCACACGTCTCTGAATCGTGGGAGACCTACAGACGCCGACCAGAGACGGTGCGACGTCTTGTTACGTCAGTGCCAGACAGACTGGGCGCCGTTATTGAAATGGGTGGGGGTTGGACTGGCTATTAAAAAAAAACTTGTGTTAAGTAGTTTTTGTGTTCCTACGATTTCTTTACAGAGGTTTATTCTCACGGTTATCAGAAACATTCCATTTACACATTTGTGAATGTTAATCATAAATATTTCAGTGTTGCTGTGTATGTGATAACAGTCATAAGCATTGTTTGTGTAATAAGGAATAGGCACCATTCCCCCCCCCCACCACCGTTCCTTTTATTTCCTGGAATTTCATTACTTACTAACCACTGCTATCTTAAATACTTAACAATTGCAACCGGAGAGGTTAAAGATTCATGGAAATACTGAGCAACAGATGTTGAAAGATACCCTCCCAATTACAGTATACAGAATCAGGTAAAGTTTTAGAATGTTATTTTCTCCTTCACCTATCAGGTGAAATTTTAGCATGTCATATTCTCCTAAATATGATATCCTATATGCATACGATCATGATTCTAATGTGTGCATATATATTAGCTGTTGTTTCCCAGTGCACTGCTCCTATTCTAACATGAGTAGACAGAACGGGTTCATAAGTCAAAAATAAATAATAATTATAAATGCACCAAGCATTTCATATTCCAAATAAGTAACCTACCAAATGAATCACTGATTCTGACAAACAAAACCTAGTGACATAAGCGGTCATTTAGAGACGGTAAACGGGATCATGATACATTTATCTTATATCACACACACACACACACACACACACACACACACACACACACACACACACACACACACACACACGAACCTAAACATGTAAGGCACACGCGCCCGCTCGGCAATTGACAGACCCCCTCGAGAGCAGCACCATCGTAATCACCTGATCTTTGACAGTTCCCTACAAAACACAAATTGTGCATAGTATCGTAACGACCTGTTACACTAAGTTATGTATATTAGTGTAAAGTGCTGTCATAGATCCTATGGGGATTATTCTATATACTGGTATGTGTATTCTCTCTCTCTGTATATAAAGTATATATATATATATATATATATATATATATATATATATATATATATATATATATATATATATATATTGTACTACACTAAAACATTGCCTTCTTACTTCTCACTAACCGCCTCTGATCCCTCTTGTCTTTCCGCCCATCCCCCACCCCCCAACCCCAATCCCCAGTATGCCTTCTATCCGCCTCATACGCCAGCCAGGTCTCTACTCCCTCCCTTCCCCGCACGTTCGATACTGTGAAACTCTGAACCCGGGTCACCCACAGGATTTGCAACGCTGACTGTACTGTGAAATTGCGTGCGCGGCTGTACACTCTCTTCGTCAGTCTCTCTCTCTCCATCCTCTCCACATGGCCAAACCACGTCAGTGTGTTCCTCCTAATACTTCCTATCACATTCATATCCACACCACAACGCTCGTCAGCCTGTCTCTCCATGTGACTCAACATGTCCCACTTAAATAATTTATTTCCACTGCTCTCTCTTGTGTCTTTCCAATATCGTAAAAGCTTCACTTACATACGTTAGAGTTGGTATCACAATACTGTCATGTAGTAACTTTTACACTTCCATACTCACTTCCCTGTTCCTTATCACTGTTTTCAAGTAACCAGCAGCCCATCGTCCTGTCGTACCATTTCAAGCACTTCACCCTCCAAATATCCATCCTTATTCATCACACTCCTCAAGTACTTAAACGTATGTTTTCCATTTCCTCACAATCCAAACTCACTGTAGATTCACTGACCACGTTTCTCAAAGACCATCACTTACACTTCCCTACATTCACCTTTAGATTCCGTTTCTTACTCTCCCAAACTCATCCACCAAGCCATGCAGCTCCAAATCGTCTTCACTTAAGAGCACAGTATCATTTGCAGAGAAGTACAGGAAGTTTCGAAACACTACCGGCTCTCACAAAGGCTGCTTCAACATCGACTGCCCTACCTTGTACCTCATTCATTACCCCATCCATGTACAGACTGAACAACGATGGAGAAATAACACATACCTGTTTCAACCCAACCTTCAATAATTTCACCATCCACACGCACTGCAGCCTTGTATGAATTATAAGAAAAAAAGAAAATAGATTTCAAATATTAAAAATCCAGTTAATCTCAACACGTCAGGCACAGGCTGAAGTGCACGCTCGGGTAACCTGATTTTTTTTTTTAGGCCTATCATTAACAATCAAACTACGTATTTAAGGAAAAAGTAATATTTTTTAATTGTATATCTCAGTACCACTCTGTATTTACTATTTTTAATAATATATATCTGATAATCATTACCAAAACAATTTTCTTGTAAATGATTTATTTCCTTAGGAGTGATTTTACATTGGAAGATAGGGCTAATCATATCACAGGAACCGTTATACTGCGACAATATTCCATTTTTTTAACTTGCCCCGAGGCTTAATATGATACTTGAAGCCCTAGCTTTAAAGATAAAAATAATCATTTTGTCATTCAATTTCCAAGTAGTTTTCACGTCTCTGATCATACAAAACTATTTTGGTTTAAGGACCATCAAATAAGAGGCCTTATTTACCTGTGAACAGATTTCATCATACACATACCTCATTAGGCTTTGTTACTGATTTTTTTCCGAGACGGAAATTTCTCATCCTAGGATAAGTTTTCTGAGTTTTAGATACAAATGAGAGTGTTTCAGCTAATTTAGGGTACATCTGTGGAAATTGCAGGTTAAGGTTGTCGCCATCAATTATACGGTTCATGGGATTACTGATAGTTTTTTATTACCAGTAAAGCGGATGCTTTTACCGTAAGAAAAGAACTAACCATTTTTCTTACCTGAAAATACCACGACAAATTAAAAAAGTAGAAATTGCCCTATTCCTTACGTTAAAATCCAAACAGTCTAAAGACGACATTCTTACCGTTCATTCAACCTGCATTATTTGTATCTATCATGTACTGTATACCCTCGGAGATGAGGGATAAAGTTACAATTTGTAAATAATTATATATATTGGTATTGGGAAACTGGTTATACATTCTCGTATAAATTTTTAGGTATCTAATATCAATAAGTATAACCGTTTAGAGAGATTTTACCTAAGGAAATGTGGCACATGGTGTAATACAATCCCTCATAATGTGCATTTTTTTTTTTTTTTTTTGGCCATTAAGCTCGATGTAATATTAAAGTGCTTCTACTTCAGATAAGAAGAATACTAATCCGAAATTTCTTTCTTCTATGGGCAACCCTTACATCAAACGAAACACTGTTTTTAAACACAAAAATACCAGCTATATGTCAATACATTTCTTGTTATATGTTTGCTAAATGTGATTTTTCACAGTCAGAAGAGTCTTCTGAGTTTTGGAAATGGTTGTTTCCTAATAAATTTTCAGTACATTTGAGGTAGTTTCATATTTGGAGATTTCTACCAAAAATAAGCTCATACAGCCATCGCTCTACTTAAAGAGTTGTGAACTATCTAGTAACCGGATGCTATCATCCTATTCTAGTTCGCAGTTGGCACTACCTTTTGTTCTTGAAGTCACGGCTAATTTGAACGAAATTAAAAAAAAAAAAATCATCCAAAATTAAAATCCAGTTAATCTCAACCCAGCGGGCATCAGTTGAAGTCGACGCCACTTCTTACAGATGATCAGGAGGCTTAAGATGCCAGTTTAAGACCTTAATTTTATAGATTAAAAAATCCGTTTTTCTATCAATTTCCAAGTCGTTTCGAAATCTGTAATCAAACAAAACTCTTTGGTACTAAAAACCCTCAACAGAAAGTCTTCTTTCCCGTTTAATCAATTTCGTCCTACGTATTACCTCATTTGACCTTGTTAATGATTTTTTTTCCTAGACGGAACTTCCTCACCCTCAGAAATGTTTTCTGAATTTTAGATGAAATTAGGAGTGTTTCAATGCTATTTCCAAGTACATTTGTGGAAGTTGTATATTTAGTTTTATTCCTTCTGTATTAATAAGAGACGGCGCACAAAATTAACCAAGTAATATTTGTAAAATGTATATCTCGGTACGACTGTACTGATTTTTTGTAATAATGTATGTCTAATATTCAATACATAAACAATTATCTTGTAAACGATTTATTGCTTTTCGAAGAGATTTTACATTTTTAGAATGGGTAATCATACTGCGATAACATTCCATTTCATTTAAGTTGACCCAAGTTAAAAATGATAACCGTTTTATCTGGCAATGTCCAAGATGTTTTCATGTCTCTAATCAGACAAATCTCGTTTGGCTTAAAAACCCTAAAATGAAAGCCTTCTTTACCTGTCAATCCATTCCATTATACTTACCTCATTTGGCCTTATTACTGACATTTTTTTTCCGAGATTGAATTTTCTAACCTGAATTTTCGATACAAATGAAAGTTTGTGCCAGCTAATTTAGAGAACAACTGAGGAAGTTGCAGATTTTGTTTTTTCCCTATCAATTATGATTTTTTCATAACTGAATTATAATAGTTTTTAATTATGAATAAAATGGATGATTTTACCGTAACGAAAGAACATGACCAATTTTTAAAATGAAATTACCACGACTTGGAAAAAGATCAGAAATGACCTCTTCCTAAGGTAAAAATCCAATCTCCAGTGTACGATCAAGCTACATTTTTTGTAGCTGTCATGCACTACAAAACGGAAATCAGGGATATACTTATAATTGGTAAATAATTATATATCCCCGTGTTCCGATTGTGTTTATACACTCGCATAAATTTTTAGGCGATAGTCCAAAGTTCACTGGTATTCCACATAAAACAGTATCACAGTTTTGAGAGATTTTATCTAAGGAAACGTGGCATGCACTTTAAAACGATTCTTAATAATGTACAAATACTCATATTTTTACCTTCAGTCACAAGGGTCAACATAATTTTTAAGTGAGTCTAGTCTAGATAAAAACGAATACTCATTCGAAGTTTCTCGTTTGTTTCGGTGACAACCAAATCGATTGAAACTGTTTTTAAACTCACAGGTGCCAACTCTCTTTATGTGTCAATCGACATCTTGTTATATGTTGGCTAAAGGTTATTAATTTTTATTTTTTTTCACAGTCAGAAGTGTCTTCTAAGTTATAGAAATAATTGGGTGTGTTTGCCAATAAATAATCTTTACATTTGTGGAATTAACATATTTTGCGTTTCCGTCCAAAAATAAGCTTATACAGCCATCGGTCTAGTAAAATAGTTGTGACCTACCCCAAAGCGGATGCTATGATCAGAAAATAGTTCACAGTTGGCACTACCTTTTATTCCTGAAGTCACGGATAATGAGTGGAAAAAAAAATAATCTGACTCATCGAGAATTAAAAGTACATTTAATCTCAACGGAACAAGCAACAGTTCTGATCGTCGCTCCTTCAACCTGATTTTTTTTTCTTTATGCCATTATGAACAAAAATACAGCGAATATAAGGAATCAGAAACTAACATTAAATTGTGTATCTCTGTACGGCTTTGTATTTACCTTCTTGTAATAATATATATCTGATAACCAATATCTAAACAAATTTCTGGTAAATGATTTTTTGCCTTTCTCAGTGATTTTATATTTGTAAACATTGACAATAATATCACAAGGTCCGTCATACTTAGATCAGTATTCTTTTTTTGCATATGATCAGATGGCGTAAGATTTCACCTTAAAGCCCTAGTTATACCGATAAATATAATATCCGTTTTATATATCAATTTCGAAATCGTCTTCTCATCTGTAATCAAAGAAACCCGTTTGGGATCAAACACCGTCAAATGGAAGCTTTCTTTACCTGTGAATATACTTCATCCTACGTGTTACCTCATTTGGCCTAGTTACGTGATTTTCTTCCTACACGGAATTTCTAAACAATCAGAAGTGTTTTTTGATTTTTTGATAAACATGGGAGTTTCAAAGTTAATTTAGTGTACATATGAAAAAGTTGCATATATTGTTTATTAGCCCATTATTATGCGGTTTATAGGTTCACTTAAGTATAATAGTTTTGAAGAATTCTTAAAGTGGATTTTTTAACCGTAACAAAACAACTTGACAATTTTGTTTTCTTGAAGTTACCATTACCAACGAAATCAGTTACAAATGACCCTTTTCGTAACGCAGAACTCCAATCTCCATACGACATTAATACAGTTAATTCAGTGTTCCTTCAACCTGCATATTTGTAGCTGGCATGCACTATATATCTACAGAGATGAGGAATGAAGTTCGATCTATCTACCCATTGCTAGACTTCTCTATACCGAACTGCGTGGCCACAAACAAATCGCCTCCACGTCGCCCTGTCCCCCGCCATTTCACTGCCGTACTCCCTACTCACACACCCCTCTTATATACATCTCAACTCCATCCCGTCATCTCATCCTCGGGCTCCCCCTCCCTCTCCCCCCCTGCACCTCACTCACGTACACTCTCATCGTCAGTGTCACTCTCAATCCTCTCCACATGGCCAAACCACGTCACTGTGATCCTCCTAACGTTTCCTATCACATCAATAGCCAAACCACAACGCTCGTCAGCCTGTCTCCCCATGTAACTCCAAAGGTCCCTTTTAAATAATTTATTTCCACTGCTCTCACTCTTGTGTCTTTCCAACATCGTCCAAGCATCACTTCCATAGGTTAGAGTTGGTATCGCAATACTCTCGTTTAGTAACTTTTACACTACCATGCTCACTTTCCTGATCCTTATCTGCTTTCAAGGAACCAACAACCATTCGTCCCTGTCGTACCATTTGAAGCACTTCACCCTCCAAACTTCCATTCTTACTTATCACACTCCCCAAGTACTTAAACGAACTCACACTTTCCATTTCCTCACAGTCCAAATTCACTGTACATTCACTGACTTCACCTGTCTCATAGACCATCACTTTACTCTTCCCTTTAGATTCCGTTTCATACACGCTCTCCCAATCTCATCCACCAAGCCATGCAGCCCCCTTCGTCCTCACTTAAAAACAGTATCATCTGCAAACAGAAGTACAGGAAATTTCGAAACACTACCCTCTCCTACTAGGGCCGCTGCAGCATCCATTACCTCTTTTATTACCCCATCCATGTACAGACTGAACAACTATGGAGACATGACACATTCATGTTTCATCCTAACATTCAAAGAGAAAAATTCAATCAATTCACCATCCACACGCATTGCAGCCTTAGCACCATCATACATACTTTTCACAGCATTCAACAACATCCGGTCTACTCCATAGATTCTTGATACTTCCCTCACTTTGTCTATCCACCATGTTATATGCTTTCTCCAAATCCATGAATGCCACAAACAACTTCTTTCCCCTCGATTGAAACTTTTTCACTAAAGAATGAATATGTGATCTTGACAACCTTTTCCGTTCCTAAAGCCTCCCTGATCTTCATTTCCATGACTGTCAGTAAGTATCCTACCATACACTTTTCCTACTACACTAAGAAGACAAATGCCCCCATGATTACCACACACTTCTTTTTCCCTTCTTCCTTTGTACAAGGAAATTATTATACCTGACTTCTAATCCTCCGAAACTCTACCTTCCTCCCAGGCCAATCTGCACATCCATTCTGCTGCTATCTCACCCCCATGCTTCAGCATTTCACCACACACTCCATCAATTCCTGGGGCTTTCTCCAATTTGACTTTCTTCATTGCTTCCACAACTTCTATCCTGTTGATTTCGTTGTCTTCTCATCTCTCTCCGTCTCCCAGCCATTCCCTAGCCACTTATACTCGAATTACTTCCATTCTCTATGTTCAAAAATTCCTTAAAGCGTTCTTTCCATATGCTCACTTTTTCTCCCATCTCCAGTAGTAATCTACAAATTTTACCTTTCACTTCCCTTGTAATTAATCATATATCTCGCTAATGCGATTGTGTTTATACTTGTATAAATTTTTAGGTGAAAGTCAAAAGCTCATCAATATCCTGTCTCATGAGATGCCACAGTTTTCAGAAATGTCGCTTATGGTGTAAGACGATCTTTCATAATATGCATATAATTTTCTTTTTCTTTTCTTTTACATGCAGTGGAAGATGTGCAAATTGGCCTGGGAGGAAGGTAGAGTCCCGGAGGATTGGAAGTCAGGTATAATTATTCCCTTGTACAAAGGAAAAGGGGAAAAAGAAGTGTGTGGTAATCATAGGGGCATTTGTCTTCTTAGAAAAATAGGAAACGTGTATGGTAGGACATTTATTGACAGAGAGAAAGGACAGAGAAATTAGTTGGAGAAGAACAGGGAGGCTTTAGGAAGGGAAGAGGTTGTGTAGATCAGATATTCATTCTTAGATCTTTAGTGGAAAAGTTTCTAGTGAAGGGAAAGAAGTTGTATTCGGCTGTCATGGATTTGGAGAAAGCATATGACAGGGTGGATAGACAAGTATTGTGGAAAGAGTTAAGAATATATGGAGTAGATGGGAAGTTGTTGAATGTTGTGAAGAGTATGTACGATGGTGTGAAGGCTGCAGTGCGTGTGGATAGTGAACTAAGTGAATTTTTCTCTTTGAAAGTTGGGTTGAAACAGGGATGTGTTGTGTCTCCATGGTTGTTCAATCTGTACATGGATGGGGTAATAAAATAGGTACAAGGTAGGGTAGTGGATGTTGGAGTGGCCCTGGTGAGAGAGGGTAGTTTCGAAACTCAATGTACTTCTGTTTGCAGATGATACTGTGTTGTTGAGTGAAGACGAAGGGGAGCTGCAAGGCTTGGTGGATGAGTGTGTGCAAGAAACGGAATCTAAAGGTGAATGTAGAGAAAAGTGATGGTCTTTGATAGAGGTGGTCAGTGAATGTACAGCGAGGTTGGATGGTGAGGAATTGGAAAATGTACGTTTAAGTACTTGGGTAGTGTGGTGAGTAAGGATAGAGGTTTGGAGGGTGAAGTGCTTGAAAGGGTACAGCAGGGAAGAAAGGTTGCTGGTTAAAGAACCAGTGATAAGAAACAGGGAAGTGAGCATGGAAGTGAAAAAGTTACTACATGATATTATTGTGATACCAACTCTAACGAACGAAAGTGAAGCTTGGACGTTGTTGGAAGGACACAAGAGTGAGAGCAGTGGAAATGAGTTTTTTAAGAGGAGCATGTGGTCACATGGAGAGACAGGCTGACGAATGAGGATATAAAGAAGCGTTGTGGTGTTGATGTGGATGTGATAGGAAGCATTATGAGGAACACACTGAGGTGGTTTGGCCATGTGGAGAGGATGGAGGGTGAAAGACTGACGAAGAGAGTGTATGTGAGTGAGGTGGAGGGGGGGAAGAGGGAGGTGGAGGCCGAGGATGAGATCGAGGGATGTGATGGAGAGGGGTGTGTGAGTTGGGAGCAGGGCAGTGAAATGGCGGGGGACAGGGCGACTTGTAGGCGATTTGTTTGTGGCCACCCCAAACGGGATTGAGGCGTCTGGCAATAGATAGATAGATAGTCAGGACGCTCGATGTGTTTTTAAAGTGCTTCTACTACAGATAAAAAGAATACTCATTCGAATATTCTCGCTTGTTCCCGTGATCTTACGATCAATTCAAACTTCTTGTTCTTAAACACCTCAGATGCCAGGTCTCTTGACGTGTCAATCGATTTCTTGTTAAGCTGAATGTTTCCTAATGTGATTTTTTCACCCTCAGATATGTCTTCTTGGTTTTGGAAATAATTGGGAGTGTTTTCCTATCACTTTTTAATACATTTCTTGAAGATGCATGTTTAGCAATTTCGACCAAAAATAAGTTTATGAGGCAATCACTCAAGTAAAATAGTTCTGAATTATTCCCAAAGCGTATACCATCATTAAAAACTAGTTCGCAATTAGTACTACATGAAGTCACGGCTAATATGACATAAGAAAAAAAGAAAATAGACATCAAATATTAAAAATCCAGTTAATCTCAATACGACAGACACCTGCTGAAGTCGAAGCTCGACCAACATGATTTTTTTTTTTTTTAGGCACATCATTAACAATCAAACTACGTATATAAGGAAAAAGGAATTTTTGTAAATTGTATATCTCAGTTACACACTCCATTTACTATTTGAAGTAATAAATATCTGATAATCATTATGTAAAGAATTTTCTTGTAAATGATTTATTGCCTTTAGTAGTGATTTTGCACTGGCAAATATGGCTAATGATATCACAGGAACCGTTATACTACGAAAATATTCAATTTTTTAAATTTGACTCGAGGCTCAAGATGATACTTAAAGCCTTAGCTATACAGATAAAAATAATAACCATTTTATCACTCAATTTCGAAGTTGTTTTCACGTCTCTGATCATACAAAACTCTTTTTCCTGATAGACCCTAAAATAAAAGCCATATTTACATGTGTATCAATTTCATTATACGTTACTGATTTTTCTCCGAGACGAAATTTTCTCACCCTCTTAAAGGTTTTCCGAATTTTAGATACAAATGAGGGTGTGTTCTAGCTAATTTAAAGTACAGTTCCGAGCAGATGACTCGAGGCTACCTAGTCAACAGTTGTAGCTATGAACTTGACCGAGATTTAGTCGGCTGTTCTGGCGAATCAAACCTGTCAATAATTTGTCAATGTGCAGTTCTAACGTCTCCAGTCAATATCATCCAAGTAAACGGATTATATTGATAATGATTAACGTGCCATACACATGGTAGATATATTTATAACCACAGTATTTCAGCACAGACGTCCCAATAGTGATGCATTCATTCATGTGAGACAAACGGGTATTCCAAGTTTGCTGCTCCATCACCATCTCGGTAGGCACCACGTGATGCCACGTATGGGAAGAGGCATTTAGATGGAACCAGCTGGCCCGTTCATGATGATAAACAATTATAGAAATTAATCGTTCGACGTTACCACTCAGATATTAAAGAAACATTAGTTTAGTAAGTCAAAACAAACATATTACAACCTCTAATCTAATATACATTAACTACAGCAGCCAACCACCTACTTCCTCCCCCCCTCCCATCAGACGTCCCACCTCGTCCCGCCCTTCCTTATCTACCATCCTATAACTCCCTCACCCCCCTTCCCTTGTTCCGCCTACTGTGGTGTGAACCTTTAACTCTCCCACCTGTTTCGGCTTCAGAGATCGACGAAAGTGAGGTTCACATGGGGGATGACTGACATGACGGTATTTCTGTGATAATAACGCTAGGTTGCGGGGAAGCTGATAACCTTACGGCATATCATTTAAAAACTGGTAAAGGCTGTTTTGTTTATGACAGTCGAACAAAATAAATCACTACCGATACTCGTTTGTCTCACATGAATGAACACACCACTGTTTGGGTGCCTGTGTTGTATTACTGTGGTTATAAATATATCTACCTTGTGTATGTCACGTTAATCATTATCAATATAATCCGTTTACTTGGATGATATTGACTGGAGACCAGCTAGAACTGCACATTGATAAATTATTGACAGGTTTCATTCGCCAGAACAGCCGACTAAATCTCGGTCAAGTTCATGGCTACAACTGTTACCAGATAAAACACAAACATGTTGGTCTCGAGTCATCTGCTCGCAACTGTACATCTGTTGAATTTGCAGATTTAGGGTTGTCGCCTTCAATTATGCGGTTTTGGAAATTACTGATAATAATTTTTATTTATCAATAAAGCGAATGTTTTTACTGTAACAAAAGAACGACTTTTTTTTTATCCGAAATTACCACGACTAAGGAAAAAAGTTCAAATTACCCTATTCCTAACGTTAAAATCCAACCAGTCTAAGGACGACATTCATAAAGTTCATTCAGTGTTCCTTCAACCTGCATTTTTTGTAGCTGTCATGTACTATATACCTACGGAGATGATGGATAAAGTTACAAATGGTAAATAATTTAATGTCTTGGTAGGGGATACTGATTATACATACTCGTAAAAATTTTTAAGTGAAAGTCAAAAGGAAACCGGTCTTTAAAATGAAGATGTATAACAGTTTTGAGAGATTTTACCTAAGGAAATGTGGCACATGGTGTAATACAATCCCTCATAATGTGCATTTTTTTTTTTTTTTCATTTAGTCAGTAGGCTAGATGTAATATTAAAGTGCTTCTACTGCAAATTAAAAGAATACTCATTCGAAAATTCTTTCTTGTATCGGCGAGCCTTACATCAACCAAAAATTATTTGTTTTTAAACACATAGATGCCAGCTATTTTTTTGCCAATACATTTCTTATGTTACGGAACAGAGAAAGATAACGTACACTTTAAGTGAGAATACTAAGAGTCACTACTGTCCCGCATAGTTCCAGGTTCAAAACAAAAGAGTTAGGTAAAATTACAAGTTAAAGTTTAATGCTCAAACTAACAACAAAATATTCAGGACTCATAAGGATAATGTAATGGCAAATAAACAGGTTAAATATATGGTTAACTGCAATAGCCTCTATTAACACGAAATTAGCAAGAGTAAATTTATCTAAGTCAGCCCTGATAAAATGAGATACCAGATAATACTCAGTGAATGCCAGATAAATTATTACAGATACAAACTATTATCAAAAATGACTGACATAAAACCCAACATTAATCAAAAACCTCACTAGGCCTAAGAATTAACCTTATGCTACACAGTACAAGAAAAAATGCAATAACACTTATACTCAAATTACACACAGCTGCTAGATGTTTGGAGATTTCTTGAGCACTCACAATAATAATAACTGTACAAGGGAGGACAGAGATGTGAACAAAATGAGGAGCAGATCTAAGTGGCCATGATGCAGAGACTGAGCTCATTATATAGGGGCCAGCAGAGCTTGATACAACTTGTAAGAAGGACGCGCAAATGAAGCGATGGGGACAAACAGTTGACAATCCCGCACTGAATAACAGAAAGGACGACTTACTCTACTATAACGGTAGAAGGGGGGGACTGAGGCAGAACACGCTCGTGATCAAACATGCAGCATACTGTGCGTTAAAATTACACAAAGGATGATGAAATCATAGGCTATGTAACACCTCCCCACAAAGAAAAAGAAATTTACAAAGGAAATTTCTTATTACTCTAAAACAATCTGTATATGGCATTACAGAACATGCAAAAGTCTTTCCTAATGTTACAAAACATGAGATCTCCCTAGCACGTTCAGTCATAGGTACTTGCCAGTATCCCTTTAACAAATCAAACTTACTTATGTACCTAGCCTTTCCGATCTTGTCTATGCAATCTTCCACGCGAGGGAGAGGGTAAGTGTCTGTTTTGGTTATCTGATTAACACGTCTGTAGTCGATGCAAAGCCTCTGTGACCCACCTGGCTTAGGGACTAGAGTGACAGGAGAACTCCACTCGCTCTGACAGGGCTCAATCATCTTGTGGTCCAACAGGTAGCCAAGCTCCTTCTGGATGAGAGGAACTTTCACTGTGTTCACACGGTAAGGAGGCAGTTTAATTGGCTTTGCGTCTCCAACATCGACATCATGCATCAACATAGTGGTTCTTCCTGGAGTGGCACGGAACACTTGCGGGTACTCCTGCAGTAATGCCGAAAACTCCTGCCTTTCCTTGGGAGGTAGATGAGAAAGCTTAGTCTGGAGATCATTCATGATATCAGGATTCTTCCCCAAACTATCACTCAGGCTCATACTGCATGGGAGAGCTTCACTTGCAGACTCGGGTGGAACAGCTACAGTGCAGACTGGATTATTTTCGTCCCGCCTGTGATATAACTTCAGCATGTTGGTGTGACATAGTTGCTTGTTCTTTCTACAATCTGTTGTGGCGATGACATAGTTGACATCACTGAGTTTCTTCTCCACGAAATAAGGACCACTAAACTTGGCTTGAAGAGGTTGCCCATGAACTGGTAGCAGAATCAAAACCTGATCTCCTGGCTGAAAGTGGCGTAACCTGGACTTCTTATCATACCAAGTCTTCATCTTCTCCTGAGCAGCTCCTAAATTCTCTCTCGCCAGCTGTAAAGCAGTGGACAGCCGTTCTTTGAACTTCATCACATACTCCAGCAGGTTGACGTCATCTTCCTCCGACAGCCAGCATTCCTTGAGTAGCTTAAGGGGTCCTCTTACTTCATGGCCAAACAGTAGTTCAGAAGGTGAGAAGCCCAGTGATTCATTTGGAGATTCTCTTGCGGCAAACACAACGAATGGAAGACCTTTATCCCAGTCTTTCTGATGTTCCAAACAGTATTTCTTGAGCATCGATTTGAGTGTTTGATGATATCTCTCCAACGCTCCTTGGGTCTGGGGATGGTAAGCTGAAGACGTGATCTGGGTGATGCCCAACTCTTTCAGAGACTGCTTGAAAACATTCGACATGAAATTACTTCCCCGGTCTGACTGTACTTCCTTGGGCAGACCAAACTTTGTGAAGAACCCTAGCATTTCCTTAACCACATTCTTTGCTGAGATGTTTCTAAGTGGAATGGCTTCAGGATAACGAGTAGCCATATCAATCATGGTCAACACATAAGAAAATCCTGAAGAAGTCTTAGGAAGAGGGCCCACAATATCCACCAACACACGGGCGAAAGGCGCCTCAAAAGGAGGAATGGGAACTAGAGGTGCAACCTTTTCGGTCTGATTACACTTTCCCACAACTTGACAGGTGTGACAAGACTTACAATACCAGGAAACATCCCTGAAGACACCTGGCCAGTAGAAGTGTTTCAAAATGCGTGCCACAGTCTTCCTCACTCCAAGGTGTCCTGCCAAACTGGAATCATGAGCCACTCTCATGATATCCTGCCTACAAACACGAGGGATGACAACTTGATGTACAACCTCCCATTCACAGTCGGCTGATGCTGTTGGGGGTCTCCACTTCCTCATAAGTACTCCTGACTTTACACAATAACAAGTAGAAGCACCAGCTGACTCTTCTTCACTGTAAGCAGAGTTAGCTAGACCTTTCAACTCAGGGTCAGCAACCTGCAACTCAACCAACTCTTGACGAGACAAATTATCAACACTACGGGGTACTGCCTTATCTGGTGAGTGGTCCAAATTAGCAAGAAAAGTGTCAGCTAGGATAACATCATCATCATTATCCTCTAAATCACCAGTAACTTTAGACTTAGCCGTAGTGACAGCACATGCAGGGAACACATCAGGGACATCACAATCCTGGGACGCAGCCACTGGCTCACTAGACAACTGAGGAGCTGGACACACTTGACTTCCACCAATATCATTTCCAAGTAAGAAAGTTACACCTGACATTGGAAGTGTCTCAACCAACCCAACCACAACAGAACCATTAACAAAACCAGACTAAATTCACTCTGCACAGAGGGACAGAGAAGTAATTATTCCCTACACCTTGTAAGATTAGTTTCATCAGAGGAATTAACATTAGAGCCTAGAACACTGGTCAGCATAAGGGATTGGCAAGCACCTGTATCACGATATATTTGAACTGATTTCCTGTCATTACTGTCCTGAGGACTGACAAAACCATCAGACAGGAAATTAGCACATGAACTCGAGAGCGTCACCCACGTTACTGCTCAAACGAGGAGCTCCATCATGAGAATTTAAGTTACCCCTCAAAGCAGGTTCAGTTAACTCAGTTAAAGAATTCTGGGAACTCTCAAGAGTGGACAACTAGACCAATTGACTGAATATTTAAAGACTCCTTTTTGTTCACATCACGCTGTCTCCTGAAACATCTCTCCGTAGTATGACCAAACTTACTACAATAAGTACATTTACTTTTCTGAAATCTAGAAGTGAAGCTGGTATTTACTTCCTGAGAAACATCATCTTTATTCTCTTTCCTGTTACCTGTACTCTGAGTAGAGGCAACGTACTTACTCTCAGCTTTCCCTTTTTCTTTAGAATATCTCTTGTGAGTGAGAACATATTCATCAGGTAAAACTGCAGCATCAGACAAATTATCGATTCTTCTCTCATCAAGATATAGGCTTACATCTTTACTAATACACCTTTTGAAATCCTCCAGCAAAATCATCTGCTTAAATTTACCAAAATCAGAATCCACATTCTTAGAATTTAACCACTGCTCTAACAGATCTTCTTTGATTTTTGCATACTCAACATGGGTTTGCTTATCTTGCTTGTAAGTTGCCCTAAATTTTACTCTATAAGCTTCAGGAACAAGCTCATACGCCTTAAGAATCAAGCTCTTAACTACATCATAATTATCAGACTGATCCTGAGGCAAAGATGCATAAGTTACTTGAGCTTTACCGGTGAGAACAGTTTGAAGGAGTACTGGCCAATACTTTTTGGGCCAATTAAAACCTGTAGCTACCCTCTCAAACAACTGAAAATACTTAGTTAAATCAGATTCATTAAAAGGAGGGACATGTTTAACATTTTTAGCCACATCAAAATCATCAGAGCTAGATGATCCAGTTCCACCTTGTTTCATGCGATACTCATGGTCTGCCTGAATCCTAGCAAGTTCAATTTGTGCCTGGGCCTGTACCTGTGCCTCTTGGATACGAGCATTTGCCTGAAATTCAGCCTCCTTAGCTTTTCCCTCCTGCAGGGCTAGCTGTAACTTAGCTAATTCAATCTGCGTTTGCTCATTTGGAGGAGTTACATTAAACAAGCTTTCATTAATCATGTCAACAATCTGATCTTTAGAATGATGAGAGCGAACAGCAATTCCCAATTGTTGAGCAACAAGCTTAAGTTCATTCTGTTCTGTTTTCTACATCACACACTGTTTGCACATTTGACAAAAAATCTTTGGCTTCATCAAGTGTAGTAATAGTAGACATAATGAATAAGTAACAGTCACAAAATATCAAGCAATATCCTTATGATAATATCCTGAATATCCTGATATGAGGTCGCCAAATTTATGTTACGGAACAGAGAAAGATAACGTATACTTTAAGTGAGAATACTAAGAGTCACTACTGTCCCGTAAAGTTCCAGGTTCAAAACAAAAGAGTTAGGTAAAATTACAAGTTAAAGTTTAATGCTCAAACTAACAACAAAACATTCAGGACTCATAAGGATAATGTAATGGCAAATAAACAGGTTAAATATATGGTTAACTGCAATAGCCTCTATTAACACGAAATTAGCAAGAGTAAATTTATCTAAGTCAGCCCTGATAAAATGAGATACCAGATAATACTCAGTGAATGCCAGATAAATTATTACAGATACAAACTATTATCAAAAATGACTGACATAAAACCCAACATTAATCAAAAACCTCACTAGGCCTAAGAATTAACCTTATGCTACACAGTACAAGAAAAAATGCAATAACACTTATACTCAAATTACACACAGCTGCTAGATGTTTGGAGATTTCTTGAGCACTCACAATAATAATAACTGTACAGGGGAGGACAGAGATGTGAACAAAATGAGGAGCAGATCTAAGTGGCCATGATGCAGAGACTGAGCTCATTATATAGGGGCCGGCAGAGCTTGATACAACTTGTAAGAAGGACGCGCAAATGAAGCGATGGGGACAAACAGTTGACAATCCCCCACTGAATAACAGAAAGGACGACTTACTCTACTATAACGGTAGAAGGGGGGGACTGAGGCAGAACACGCTCGTGATCAAACATGCAGCATACTGTGCGTTAAAATTACACAAAGGATGATGAAATCATAGGCTATGTAACACTTATTATATGTTTGCTACGTGTGATTTTTCAATCAGAAGATTATTCTGAGTTTTGGAAATGGTTGATTGTCTCCCAATCAATTTTCGGTACATTTGTGGAAGTTTCATATTTGGCGATTTCTACCAAAAATAAGCTTATACAGCCATCGCTCTAGTAAAAGAGTTGTTAACTACCCAGGAACCGGATGCTACCATCCGGAACAAGTCTATCTATCTATCTATATACCTAGGCTGCTTCCCCCAAGGAAAGGGAGGTAGCCGAGACAGGACGACTCACTCTCCATTTACTCATCCATTCAAACACATTCATTCGCATCTTAGCCCCAAAGGGGAGAACGGACAGATCCTCACCGCATCACACCGCACAAGGGTCAACTGCGCAATGCAAGCAGTGACATCCACAGCAGGGCCCGACAGCAGAACTGGTTTACCCCTGCCACATCATAACAGACCCATACCCTTACCCGCACCTGACCTGACTAGCTGATCAGACCAAATGCGGGAGAATATCCCCTCAGGGCTGCGTCATCACTTATTCATTCACAATTTCTCTCCATTTATTTCTGTCACGCACAGCCACTCTTCCTTGCTCAACAGACATCCCTCTCGCATCCAGCGCTCTCTTCACACTGTCCATCCATCCTATTCGTGGTCTTCCTCTCAGTCTTTCACCTCTCACATCAGATCTAGTTATCTTTTTCACCAATCGCTCATTATCCATTCTCTCCATATGCCCAAACCATTGCAACACCCTCTGCTCAACTCTACCAGCCATCTCCCGAACAACTCCAGTTCTCCTTCGCACTTCATCATTTCGCACTCGATCCATACGCGTCACTCCACACATACTCCTCAGACATCTCATCTCCATTACATTCAAACTTTTCCTCTCTGCTACACCCATATTCCATGTTTCAGCCCCATATAACGCAGTCGGTAGCACAACACCCTCATACAGCCTTCTCTTTACATCCATTCTAAGCAAACGACATTTAAACACTTTTTCATTCCTCCCAGCACCTTTCCTACTTCATTTATTCTAAACTTCACTTCTGCATCTATTCTTCCATCCACAGCAACATGTGACCCTAGATATTTAAAACAATCTACCTCCTCAAGCAACTCACCATTCAAAACTATATTCATCCCCCTACCATCTATCAACCTCGTACACTTCATCACTTTACTCTTATTCTCATTTACTTTCAATTTCCTCCTTTCACACACCCTTCCAAACTCCTCTACCAACTGTCTCAATCTCTCCTCTGAATCAGTCACCAGTGCAGTATCATCTGCAAACAGCAGCTGCTTCAGATTCCACTCTCCTCCATCAACATTTACCAGACTCAGACCACCTAAAACTCTTGCATTCACCTCCCTTACAACACCATCCATGTAAATATTAAACAACCAAGGCGACATCACACATCCCTGTCGCAGCCCCACTCTCACGGGAAACCAATCACTCACAGCATTTCCCATTCTTACACACGCTCTACTATTTACATAAAAACTTTTCACCCCTTTTAGTAACCTACCATCGTCCATACAATCTTAAAACAGTCCACAAAGCCTCCCTATCAATTCTATGATACGCTTTCTCTAAATCCATAAATGCCCAAAACACATCCTTGCCTTTCGCTAAATACTTTTCACACACTTGTCTCACAGCAAACACCTGATCAACGCATCCCCTCCCTCTCCTAAAGCCACACTGCTCATCACTAATCACTCCCTCTGTACCCTCTCTAACTCTCATAATTAACACTCTACCATACACTTTACCTACAACACTCAACAGACTTATACCCCTAAAGCTAGTACATTCCTACTTATCACCCTTGCCTTTATACAACGGGACCACACAAGCACTTGCCCAGTCAATTGGCACCATACCTTTCTCAAAGCACACATTCAATAATCTTACTAACCAGTCAACAATAGTCACTCCACCACCCTTCAGGCATTCCACAGCACACCCATCCATACCTGCAGCTTTCCCTGTTTTCATCTCCTTTACTGCCTTCTCCACTTCCTCCTTTGTGATCAAAGAATCATTCAACTCTCCCAACACATTTATTCCTTGCACCCTTCTATCTGCCACAATCTCAGCCACCCTTTCCTCCTCTACATTTAACAATCTTTCAAAATACTCTGCCCATCTCTTCCTTACTGCATCCATCTCAATTAACATCCTTCCATCCTCTGCTTTTACTCGTTCTTCCTTCCCAGACTCTCCCTTTCGCACCCTTTTCACCTCCTTCCAAAACATTTTCTTATTCTGTTGAAAATTCTCTGTCAGCAGCCTACCCCACCTCTCATCTGCTGCCACTTCAGCATCACGCACAGCCCTTCTCGCTATATTCCTCATTTCCTTATAACTTTCATATGACATCTAATCCTTCCTCTGCAGCCACACTCCATATGCACGTCTCTTCTAAGCTACAGCCATACTTACTTCCTCGCACCACCATTCACTTCCTTTTCTTACACCACCACCCACACGTCTCACACCACACACCTCTTCTGCATGCCCCACCACAGCACTCTTAAACAACTGCCATTCCTCCTCCACACTGCCATTTTCCCGATCTTTCACTGCGTTCCATTCATCTTTCAAGTAACGTTAATAAAGTGAATATCTCAGTACGGCTACGTATTTACATTCTCCTAACAATATATGATGTCTAACCAATACCTAAACAATTTTCTTGTAAACAATTTCTTGCCAATCGGAGTGATTTTACCTTGATACATATGAATAATTATATCACACGAACCGTCATACTCAGAAAACATTCCTGTTCTTACAGATGACCCGGAGGCTTGATGCCATTTTAAAACCCTAGTTATATAGATAAAAAACAAAATACGATTAACCTATCAATTTCAAAGTCTTTTTCACATCTGTAACCAAATAAAACTCTTTGGTACTAAAAACTCTCAACTGAAAGTCTTTTTTCCCTTTTAATGAATATCGTCCTACGTATTGCCCTTTTTACTGATTTTTTTTTAGACGGAACTTCATGCTCAGAAATGTTTTCTGAATTTTTAGATGAAACTGGGAGTGTTTCAAAGTAAATTCTAAGTACATTTGTGGAAGTTGCGTATTTAGTTTTTTTTCCCTTCTGTATTAGGCGTTTTTTTGGATAACTTTAGTACAAGAATTTTCAAGTATTCCTGAAGAGGGTTCTTATTCCCTATCAAAACATCTTGACTATTTTGTTTTCATGAAATTTCCCCTACAGATGAAAACAAGCAAAAATGAAAATCAAATATCCAAACGACTTAAATGAAGTTCTTTCAGTGTTCCTTCAAACTGCATTATTTTGTATATCTCATGCATTATATGACTATGGAGATGAGCAATAAAGTAATAAATGGTAATTAAATATAAATCTCTCTATTCCGATAATAATTTCCTCGAAATAGTTTTTAGGTGAAAGTCAAAAGTTCAATATTCTCTTTTCATGAGATATGTTTTGATATTCACCTATGGAAATGTGGATTATGGTGTTACACGATCCTTCATAATATGCAAATATTCTTCGTATTTTTTTTTTTTTTGCAACATTTAGAAAACTTGATGTAACTTTAAAGTGATTCTACTGAAGATAAAAACGGATATCCATTCGATTTTTTTTTTTTTTAACCTTTCAAATATTTTCTGACTTTTGGAAATAAATAGGTGTTTCGCAATAAATTTTCACTATATTTGTTCAAGATCCATATTTATCTATATCGATCAAAAAAGTTTAAACAGCCATCATCAATAAAATAGTTGTGAACTCCCAAAGCGGATGCTATCCTCCGTAACTAGTTCACAAATGGCACTATCTTTTATCCCTGAAGTCACGGATACTAAGATGATAAAAACACTATAGACATATCGAGAAATAAAAATCCAGTTAATCTCAGTACGTCAGGCACCGGTTACAGTCAACACTCTGGGAACCTTTTTTTTTTTTTTTTTTTTTTAAGGATCATTATGAATTAAGATACGGCGTACAAAAGGAACCAAGTAATATTTGTAAATTATATATCTGAGTAACTTTTTTTTTTGTAATAATATATGTCTGATATTCAGTACCTAAACAATTTTCTTGTAAACGTTTTATTGCCTTTCGGAGTGATTTTACATTGTTAATATGGGTAATACGAGCCGTCATACTGCGATAATATTCCATTTCATTTAAGTTGATCCGAGGCTCGATATAGATAAAAATGATAACAGTTTTATCCGGCATTTTCCAAGATGTTTTCACGTCTCATGAAACAAAACTCTTTTGGCTTAAAAACCCTCAAATGAAAGCCTTCTTTACTTGTCAATTGATTTCATTGTACTTAATTACATCATTTGGCATTATTACTGACTTTTTTTTTTCCGAAACGGAATTTTCAAACCCTTAGAAAGGTTTCCTGAATTTTCGATACAAATGAAAGTGTGCAAGCTAATTTAGAGTACATTTGTAGAAGTTATAGATTTATTGTTTTCACTAACAATTTTGATTTTTTCGTGATACTTTAATTATATTATTTTTTAAATTATAAATAAAACGGATGCTTTTATCGTAACAAAAGAATATGACCATTTTATTATCTGAAATTACCATGACAGGGGAAAATTCCAGAAATGACCCTCTTCATAATGTAAAAATCCAATCTCCAAACGACATTATTACAGTTCACTCAGTATACGTTCAACCTGCACTTTTTGTAGCTGTCATACACTACAAATAAACGTAAATGAGGGATGTACTTATAAATGGTAAATAATTATATATCCCCGTATTCCGATAGTGTTTATACACCCTCGCATAAATTTATAGGCGATAGTCCGAAGCTCACTAGTATTCCACATCAAAAGGTATCAGTTTTGAGAGATTTTAGCTAAAGAAACGTGGCTTTCGGTTTAACACGATTCTTCATAATGTGCAAATATTCTTATTTTTACATTTAGTCACAAGGGTCGACGTAATTTTAAAGTGATTCTAGTCCAGATAAAAACGAATACTCATTCGAAGTTTCTTGTTTGTTTGACAACCCAATCAATTGAAACACTGTTTTCAAACCCACAGGTGCCAACTCTGTGTCAATTGAGTTTTTGTTATATGTTGGGTAAATGTGATTATTTTCACAGTCAGAAGAGCCTTCTGAGCTATGAAAATAATTGGGTGAGTTTGCCAATCAATTATCGGTACATTTGTGAAATTTACATATTTTGCGCTATCGTCCAAAAATAAGCTTATACAGCCATCTTCTAGTAAAATAGTTGTGACCTACCCCAAAGCGGATGCAATGATCCATAACTAGTTCACATTTGACACTATCTTTTATCCCCTAAGTGGCGGATAACGTAAGTGGGAAAATCAAATTAACTGACTCATCGAAAATTAAAAATCCATCTCATCTCAACAGGACAGGCAACAGTTCAGATCGTGGCTCCGTCAACCTGATTTCTTTTTTGTTTATGGCATTGTGAACAATAAAGCAGTGTATATAAGGAATCAGAAAATAACATTAAATTGTATATCTCAGTACGGCTTTGTATTTACTTTCTTATAATGATATATATCTGATAATCAATATCTAAACAACTATCTGGTAAATGATTTCTTGAGTTTCTCAGTGATTTTATATGTGTAAACATGGGTAATAATATAACACGATCCTTCATACTGAGATCAGAATTCTCATTTTACATTTGATCAGATGACCTTAACCCCCTAGTTATACCAATAAAAATAATATCCGTTTTATGAATCAATTTCGAAGTCGCCTTCTCATCTGTAATCAAAGAAATCATTTTGGGATCAAACATCCTCAAATGGAAGCTTTCTTTACCTTTGTATCTACTTCATCCTACGTGTTACCTCATTTTTGCCTAGTTACGTAATTTTTTTCCGAGACAATTTCTACACAATTAAGTGTTTTCTGATTTCTAGATAAAAATGGTGGTGTTTCAAAGTTAATTTAGAGTACACCCGCGAACCAAAGTCTCGGTACCCCCCTCGATGGAAGGAAGTGGAAGTCAGGGTTAGAGAGAGGGCAGGTGAACGGACAACCGTGAGTGGTACTTTGGAACTGAGCTACGAGGCGAATAGTGAGAAACCTAATGACACTGGATTCGAAACATTTCCATGCTATTCACCTGCAAAACATTATGCGTTGGTAACATAGAGTACTGTAACATATAACATAGACTACTGTGTTATCATGGTGTCTTATGATACTGACCCATCTGTTTCGGATCCTCATCACACAAATAAAGCACCGAGCCAGTTGTATATAAGTTGCAACTTGTCATTATCACTGCAGTTATAATTTTTGTGAATGTTATCCCTGGATTGTCTATAGCTATAATATAGAATGACTGTGAATTTAATGTTGATTTTCACAGTAGTTCTACAGATGGTTATATATGTGGCAATTATTTTATGTGGACGACTAAACCACATTGTGATGGACAGCGGATTCTCCAAAAATTTACTATAACCAGATGAAATTAGATGCAAACACAAAATATTATGAGAACGAAGACACAGCTGTGGTATCCTGCTCCGCCTTGTTATCAAGGCCTTAACTGGGGCTTCACCTCATACGTGCATTATTTTCCTTCAGTCTCTGCCTCTTTTATTACTCTTACTTCCCGGTATCCTCTTACTGCGAGTCGTCATATTCCTTGGAGGGTTTCTTGTCGTCCGGTCCTATAACCCGTACTGTATTACATTATTCCTCGCATCATCACTCCCAGACAAACAACTTTAGCCCAAGACTGCTGAATCTGTTAATACCATTATTGCCACTGCCACTACTACTGTAATCCTTCTTTTCCTATTGTGTCTAATTTCCCTCATAGTACTACTACTGCTGCTCCTATTACTACTCCACTATAAATCTGTATAATAAATATGATTGTCCTTATGTCTGTGTATCTGTTAATCATAATTATTGTCCCTGTCCCACCGTCGACAACTCGTCACTGACCCGGCACCGCTTCTCCAGTTCCCACCCACCATGGATTCTACTCCTTCCCCACTCCGACACCACGTTACCCTTCACCTCATCCTTGGGCTAGAAGGCCTGTTGTTCACCCTTTACCGGTGAATATACGTGGCATGCATTAATAATAAAAAAGGCAATTGAGAGCTAAACGGTAATCTCCCTCTAAAGTATTCTGTTTGCCAAGACCAAACTTTAGGCCATATTTTGATACCATGAAGGTTTTATGTTGATAGCTCAAGCCATTCATGAGATTTAATGGTGCTAAAGGCAGGCAATAAAAACTAGACCTTTAGCAGTTAGTTTGGTGACCTTGACTCTGACCCCGAGTTTCCATTTTCGAACTCCTCCAAGATTTTGGCCATATCTTGATACGCTGAAGGCTTCTTGTTGATAGCTCAAGCAGTCCATGAGATATAATAGAAAACACACACACACACACACACACACACACACACACACACACACACACACACATACAGATGCAGTTAAAAACATGATCGCTCAGCCTTCTAAAGGTATGACGATAATAATATAATAATAACAACAACATCGTAGATGTGTACTGTAGTGTTCCTAACATTACACTTAACAACTGCAGACCCAAACATGCTTATATTACGGAGCACTGATATATTAACCACAAAACCGACCACAGACCGTTCTTATTATTACCATTGCACGTTTCCTATAGGACTTCACCATGGTAATACAACCCACTGTAGTCCTCTGTGAGATCGCTACACGTGTTTGGGAAAAATAACTGCACAACATGCCTACAAACCACTAAAATAAGCATATGATGTTTCACTGACATCCATCAACTAGCCTAGAAGTTAGTGGACAAACAAACAAACGGCTGGACACAGACGGACAGAAGCAGAATGTCTCGCATCGGTACGTAAAGACCTGAAAAAACTCTTGTGATCCTGCATTGCAGGTGTCATCACAGTAATAATAATAATAATAATAATAATAATAACAATAATTAATCACATGTTATTAGGCACGATACTGAGAAGGACACACACTGGAATAGCATGTGTCGACGCAATGCAGATTCTGTTTGCCACGAGAGAAAGTTGGGTTGCGGTCAAACATTAATTTAGTGTTACTATAACCCTACCACTACAGCATATTGTGGCACTGGTTGGTTTTATATGTCACAGCTGTTTTCACTTGTTTTATCAGGGAGATTATGATGTTTGTCCTCCTCTGTATCATGCATATTAACATGTGATTACTACTACTACTACTACTACTACTACTGCTACTACTACTACTATTACTACTACTGGTACTACTACTATTACTACTACTACGATTATTATTATTATTATTATTATTATTATAACTATGATGACACCTACAAAGCAGGATCGTAATAGTTTTGTCAGGTTGTCATATACCGATGCGAGACATTCGGCCTCAGTCTATGTCCAGCCATGTGTTTGTTTGTCCGCTAACTTCTAGGCAATTTAATGGATGTCAGTGAAACGTCACAGGTGTATTTTAATGGGTTGTAGGCATGTTGTGCGCTGTTATTTTTCCCAAACGTGTAGTGATCCCACAAAGGACTTCAATGGGTTGTATTACCATGGTGAAGTGCTGCAGGTAAGGTCCAGTGGCAATGATAGGAACGATCTGTGGTCGGTTCTGTGGTTAATATATCAGAGCTTCGTAATATAGTCACGTTTGGGTCTGCGACTTTTATAATTATGTAATGTTCGGAATACTGCAGATGTATGTTGTTGCTGTCAATTTTATAATTATTCTTATTAATGCATGCCACGTATATTCACCGGTAAAAGGTGAACAACAGGCCTGGTGGCCCAAGAAGGAGGTGAGGGGTAAAATGGTTCGGAGTGGTGGAGGAATAGAGCTCATGGTGGGTGGGAGCGAGGGGGGTGGGGTGCAACTGGGGTAGCGGTGCGGGGTAAGTGACGAGTTGTCGACAGTGGGACAGGGACAATATGATTAACGGATACACAGACACAAGGACAATCATATATATTATTTTACAGATTTATAGTGTAGTAATAGGACTAGCAGTTGTAGTACTGTGAGGGGAATTGCAGTAGACACAATGGGGAAAGGGGGAATAGTAGTGGCAGTGGCAATAATGGTATTAACAGATTCAACAGTCTTGTGCTAACGTTGTCTGGGAGTGATGATGCGAGGAATAATGTAATACAGTACGGGTTATAGGACCGGACGACAAGAAACCCTCCAAGGAATATGACGACTCGCAGTAAGAGCATACCGGGAAGTAAGAGTAATAGAGGCAGAGACTGAAGGAAAATAATGCACGTATGAGGTGAAGCCCCAGTTAAGGCCTTGATAACAAGGCGGAGCAGGATACCACAGCTGTGTCTTCGTTGTCTCATAATATTTTGTTTGCATCTAATTTCATCTGGGTATAATAAATTTTTGGAGAATCTCTCCGCTGTCCATCACAATGTGGTTTAGTCGTCCACATAAAATAATTGCCACATATAACCATCCGTAGAACTACTGTGAAAATCAACATTAAATTCACAATCATTTTATATTATAGCTATAGACAATCCAGGGATATTCACAAAAATTATAACTGCAGTGGTAATGACAAGTTGCAACTTATATACAACTGGCTCGGTGCTTTATTTGTGTGATGAGGATCCGAAACAGATGGGTCAGTATCATAAGACACCATGATAACACAGTAGTCTGTTATATGTTACAGTATGTATGTTACCAACGCATAATGTTTTGCAGGTGAATAGCATGGAAATGTTTCGAATCCAGTGTCATTAGGTTTCTCACTATTCGCCTCGTAGCTCAGTTCCAAAGTACCACTCACGGTTGTCCGTTCACCTGCCCTCTCTCTAACCCTGACTTCCACTTCCTTCCATCTAGGGGGGTACCGAAAATTTGGTTCGCGGGTGTACATATGAAGAAGTTGTATATATTGTGTATTAACCCATTATTATGAGGTTTATAGGTTCACTTAAGTATTATAATTTTGAAGGATTCCTAAAGTGGATTCTTTTACCTTAACAAACAACATGACCATTTGGTTTTCTTGAAGTTACCAATAGAAATGAAATCAGATACAAATGACCCTTTTCGTCTACTCCATCCAGTCATCTCATCCTCGGCCTCCCCCTCCCTCTTCTACCCTCAACCTCACTAACGTACATTCTCTTCGTCAGTCTCTCATTCTCCATCCTCTCCACATGGCCAAACCACGTCAGTGTGTTCCTCCTAACACTTCCTATCATCGATATCCACACTGCAACGCACGTCAGCCTGTCTTTCCATGTGACTCCACAGGTCCCTCTTAAATAATTTATTTCCACTGCTCTCACTCTTGACTTGTGTCTTTCCAATGTCGTCCAAGCTTCACTTGAATAGGGTAGAGTTGGTATCACAATACTGTCATGTAGTAACTTTTAAACTTCCATGCTCACTTCCCTGTTCCTTATCACTCCTTTCAAGGAACCAACAACCCTGTCGTACCAGTTCAAGCAGTTCACCCTACAAACTTCCATCCTTACTCATCACACTCCCGAAGTACTTAAACGTACACTTTCCATTTCCTCAATACAACCACAATGTACTATTGCGGACAGGAGTTCGTAGCCACCCTCAGTTGGCTAACCCTGGGATGTGGCATCTCCGCAAACGTGGGTTCATTAGTTGCCAGGTAGATATTTCTCAGTTATATCCCATATACGTTAATATTGCATGAATGTGCCTGACTAAGGTAACAATCAAACTGAATGCTTGACTCGGATGTATTAGAGGAAAAGAAGAATGATATTAAGAATCACCTTTGTTTCCTGTAAGTCATTTGTTCATGAAACCAATTAAAGGGAACTTGTGGACTGCTTCATCTTCCTGTTTCATTGAAAGTGTGAATAATGACACGTGGTTCATAGCTTGAATCGAGATATGCGTATGGTAGCACGTGCGAAAATATTCCGCCAATAAAATATCTTCCTTAAACTTCTGGCTGTATACTGCCACCACTAAACTCGGTGGTGGAAGCTGTTGACTGTATTCTATTTTATAGGACTCAAGTGAGAATCATGGTAAGGCCTACATGAAGATTTGGAACATGCTGCATTTTGTGTAATATACTCATAGAGTGTGGATATTCTTATCCATATCAGATATCCGATGTTACTTATTGACGCACGCAAGAAAAACAAAAGTAGTGCAACTGGTTTAAAAGTATTCTACCTTAAATTTTATGAGTCGATTATATATAAAGCTTCAAATAATCGGGATATCCAACTTATCGTTCTTATCTATGGATCATAATGTTTTATCAACTTTACCGTACGATAATGTGATCACCCACCAGGTTATATAATGTGTGTGTGTGTGTGTGTGTGTGTGTGTGTGTGTGTGTGTGTGTGTGTGTGTGTGTGTGTGTGTGTGTAATGGAACAGTTCGTTCGGTTTCGAAAAATGACCCTCGGGACTGAACCCGAGCTGATGACAGTGTTCCAGCGTTGATTAGAACACATTCTACAGTAGCCTCACTCCTTAGTATGAACTCCACAAAGCAAAAGATTGCTCTAAGTGCGCGGATCTTGGGAATGAGGGATGCAGGTGCTTCTGTGTCCGCTATATCAAGAGAGCTTGGTATATGCCGATCTACTGTCAGAAAGTGGTTGCAAAGGTGGGAGGAAAGTGGATCTCTACTTGACCTACCAAGATGTGGAGGACCACGTAAAACAACCGCAGAAGAAGACAGGCAAATTGTAGAAGAGACTAGACGGACACCCATTACAAATGCAGTTATCATTCTCAATCGGCTACAGCTTGAGGTGTCTGCTCGAACAGTTCAACGAAGATTACACGTCTGGTTACCATCATAGGGTTCCTGCAGTCAAAGAAAGGTTAGAGCAGAGACATCGTGACGCCAGATTACAGTTTGCCCAGCGCTACGTCCAGGAAGACTTGGCTTTCTGGGCCAGAGTAATTTTTTCCGATGAGAAGACTTTCCATGGCACCACCCATGGTCGTCTAAGATGCTGGCGACCTGACGGCACCCGTTATTCTCCACAGAATATCTACGAAATAGCAAGAAGTGGGCATGTCAACTGCAACGTGTGGGGCTGGATACACCTCCATGGTATAGGAGAATTGGCAGAGATAGAAGGAAGATTTACCGCCAACCAATACCTGGAGATATTGGAAGAAGTGATGCTTCCTACAGTTCGGGCAATGGCTCTGCCTTATCCGGAAAGGATTGTGTTTATGCAGGTATGAGAAACACACCTCAACCTCATGTAAAGACCACCACACACACACACACACACACACACACACACACACACACACACACACACACACACACACACACACAAAGATATATGCACATCCGTTGTTATATTTTGTAGGTTATACAATATTGCTTCAGTAGTTTCGGTATATGAATATATCTCTATTAAAACTTCAATACGACTCCCCGAAATTTGAGTAAGACTCTCCTGAGGAAAGGGGGAATGCTAAACATGCGCACCTGGAAGTAAAACCATCGGGGATTGCATGCATTAATGACCTTCGTTCAGTTGATACAGCCTACCTAAATTAATGTTAATGTTACCATTACTAATTACTGGGTAAATGTTTACAGTTGCGTACGTGTTTCAAAGTAGTATTTTAATCATGCACTCTTAATCCATAATCATTTCATATGTTTAGGACAACTGCCCAGTCCACACCGCCAGAATCGTTCGACGTTGGTTTGATGATCAACGGGATAAGAGTTGCTGGTATGGCCTAGTAAAGGTGCTGATATCAATCCAATCGAGCATGTGTGGAGTAATGTGGTAAATACGTGGGAACCTGGTCACGAGAGAACTTCGCAGGAGCTGCTACAACATACCAAGGCTGAATGGAACATATTTCGTCGGAATCAAAACAATATATAATCTGGTTGCATCAGTCCCAAATAGACTCACAGAGGTCATTGAAAAGGAAGGGGGATGGACCCACTACTAAACACGAGTGTATGTAATAGTAGGAAGGGGATAATCATAATGTGCAAGGGTCGTTTATTGGTTAGAGATGCTTATAAGTAGGGTCTTTGGCAATGCAAACTATAGAATAGAGCAATTGCAGCCATTGATGAAGTTTTTCCCTTCTGAGTTAGATGCAAATGTATAGTATGTATACAGTATTTAAATAAATATCAATTTGTAAGTATTATAACACCGTTATGCATTCTGTATGACAGTTGTCAATATGTTCATCATGTGATATTTTATAACAGCAAACATGTTGAACGCACATATCATAGAATGAGGAGAGTTCGGGGTTAGTGTGGTGGATATAATTCATGACCAAGGTTATGGGTTCGAAACTTGTTGCCACCACATTACCCTGTGGGTACTGTGGCTTCCATCCAATTTTATCCTAACTGATCTACGTGCCCTTAAAGGCATACCTCGTAGAGAGAGAGAGAGAGAGAGAGAGAGAGAGAGAGAGAGAGAGAGAGAGAAAATGCGAACATAAGGCATTTAACAGAAGTTACGAGGGCTGGCTAATAATTTGACAAAGTCAACTGGCGTTACCCAGAATAAAACCCATCTTTCATTTTGTCCGACGAGAAGTTATCCTGGGGTAAATAATCTCCTTCGTCATCAACCAAAGGAAAAATTCCCTTTTTAGTTCGAGCACGTTATTTACTCGCATTGTATAAGATCATGTGTATGTAGCCGGAATGAAGCTCATATCTACCCCTTTATCGGCCTGGCAAACTCCCTGTAAAAAATACTATTTTCTACCGACAGATTGAGTTAAGCGGGGAGACTCATCTCTCGTGTAAGGAAATCCGCCCCTCCTGTGTGTGTGTGTGTGTGTGTGTGTGTGTGGAATTGCGAGTCATCTGACTTGTGGAGCATGGTATGCGGGTTGGTAGGTTTACTGACTGGGTTGGTGGATTGGTTAGTGTTGGCTGGTGGTTTCACAGGCGGATTAGGTGGAGTGGGTGGGCGAGAGGGAAGGAAAGGGTTGTTGGGCTGGATAAGTTGGGTGGAGTGGGGTTCGTGCATTTAGTGGGGTGGGTGGTGGAGCTACGTGAAGGACAAGGCAAAAGACGGGTTTATGTCGTCCTAATTTTGAGACATACTGTAATGAGTAAGGTTGTGGGTATGTGCGTTGATGGGTGGGTGTGTAGGTGGATGGACAGACTGTGGGGAAATAGACCTCTGGGATTATGTCATTTGAGTGAATGTCCAAGTTGGGAATAGTTCAGTGTGCGGAAAATCGGTGCACGGGGGATATTATTCTGGAATCATGCTGAAGTAGGTATATATATCCAGTGTGTTACAACAGGTCCATAGTGCAATACGTCTGTTGGTTAAGAGTCTGTGTTTCAACTGCACGCATCAGTCGGTGATATAACCACGTCAGATAATAGGTTTATGAGGAAAATAGATTCACTGTGAAAAATATGTCCATGGGTATACGTCCATGTAGGAAACCTGCATCCATGGAGAGATTCAGGGTCGACGGAAAAATTGGTCCATGGGGAGAAAATACATGTGGGGAAAATTAGTTCATGGGAAAATAGGTTTACGTAGAAAAGTAGGCGTCTTAAAAAAAAAAAAAAAAGTCATTAAGGAATATAGGTCTATGGGCGATTATGCACCGAGTGGTGAAATGTTCACTGCTAAATATATTCATAGGGTCAAAATAGGTCCATAGGGGCATACACTTACTGTAAACATAGCTATTTAAAATAAATAGGACAAAATATCCAACTTTTAACAGCGACCGTTGCCTGGAATTAGGCTTACCACTGCACACCTTGCACCAAACAATCATTAGCCAGACCCTATTACCACTTCATCTAGTTATTATATTTCATAATTTACCTTCATTTAGTCACAAGCCAACCGAAAGTAAAGAAAAAATCCCTGGGTAACTGTGCTGAGCACCTCATTTCTCTGCCTCATTCCTCGAAAATTCACAGGCATTCACTACTCTCTCTCCTGGTAACAAATGAATGCTTCGAACTTGTTCACTCTGTGTTCGCTGGTTCAGACCTACAGGAAATCGTGGAGTGGAGTCAAATATACATATGTCACTTGCTTGGCTGTATACGAGAAACAAGTTATTAAATAATCAGTGTGACATATTCCTGTTATCAGAGTCAAACCTTCAGAGTAAATATTACTATTGCTTTATCCACTAGTACAAGCCGAAAGCTGAAGGGATACTTTTCGGCAGAATTGCATCGAAGGCAACCTCTGTGCTCGTGAATGCGACGTTGCCACATATACGGGTTGGCAAGACGAGGGTGGCTAAGAACTCCTATCCGTAATAGTACATTCACTGACTTCACCTTTCTCAAAGACCATCACTTTTCCCTACATTCACCTTTAGATTCCGTATCACTCTCCCAATCTCATCCACCAAGCCATGAAGCTCCCCAACGTCTTCACTTAAAACCACAGTATTATCTACAGGGAGTTTCGAAACACTACCCTCTCCTACTAGGGCCGCTCCAGCATCCACTGCCCTACCTTGTACCTCTTTTATTATCCCACCCATGTACAGACTGAACAACCATGGAGACGACACATTTCTATTTCATCCTAACCTTCAAAGAGAAAAATTCACTCAATTCACCGACTACACGCACTGCAGCCTTCGCACCATCATTCATACTTTTCACAGCATTCAACAACATCCAATCTACTCCATAGAATCTTAATACTTCCCCCTCTTTGTCTATCCATCTTGTTATATGCTTTCTCCAAATCCATGAAGGCCACAAACAACTTCTTTCCCCTCTATTGAAACTTTTCCACTAATCAAAGAATGAATATCTGATATACACAACCTCTTCCCTTCCTAAAGCCTCCCTGATCTTCTCCACCTACTTCCTTTATCTCCCTGACTCTGTCAGTAAGTATCCTACCATACACTTTTCCTACTACAATAAGACAAATGCCCCTTTGATTACCACACACTTCTTTTTCCCCTCTTCCTTTGTACAAGGGAATTATTATACCAGACCCAATCCTCCGAAACTCTACCTTCCTCCCAGGCCAATCTGCACATCTTCCACATCCATTCTACTACTATCTCTCCCCCATGCTTCAGCATTTCACCACACACTCCATCAATTCCTGGGGCTTTCCCCAATTTGACTTTCTTCATTGCTTCCACAACTTCTATACTGTTGATTTCCTTCGCTTCCACAACTTCTATACTGTTGATTTCCTTCTGTCTTCTCATCTCCCTCCGTCTTCCAACCATTCCCCAGCCACTTATACTCGAATTACTTCCATTCTCTATGTTCAACAAATTCCATAAAGTGTTCTCTCCATATGATCACTTTTTCTCCACTAGTAATCTACAATTTTTACTTTTCACTCTCCTGGTATTTAATTATATATCTCGCTAATGCGATTCTATTTATACTTTCTCGTATAATTTTTTTTAATGAGAGAAACGCTCATCAATATTCTGTCTCATGAGATGCCACAGTTTTCAGAGACTTTACATAAGGAAATGTCGCTTATGGTATAACACGATCTTTCATATTGTGCATATAATTTTTTTTTTTTCTTACATGCAGTGAGGACGCTCGATGTAATTTTAAAGTGCTTCTACTCAGTTAAAAAGAATACTCGTTCGAATATTCTCGTTTGTTCCCGTGACCTCACGATCAATTCAAACTTCTTGTTCTTAAACACCTCATATACCGGCTCTCTTGACGTGTCAATCGATTTCTTGCTAAGCTGAATGTTTCCTAATGTGATTTTTTCACCCTCAGATATGTCTTCTTAGTTTTGGAAATAATTGGGAGTGTTTTCCTATCACTTTTCAGTACATTTCTTGAAGTTGCATGTTTATCTATTTCGACCAAAAATAAGTTTATAAAGCAATCACTCCAGTAAAATAGTTCTGAATTATTCCCAAAGCGTATACCATCATCTGTAACTAGTTCACAATTGGCAATACATTTTATCCATGATGTCACGGCTAAAATGAATTATAAGATAAAAAGAAAATAAACATCAAATATTAAAAATCCAGATAATCTCAATACGACAAACACCTGCTGAAGTCGAAGCTCGACCAACATGATTTTTTTTTTTTTTTTAGGCACATCATTGACAATCAAACTACAATTTTTGTAAATTGTATATGTCATTAACACACTACATTTACTATTTGTATAAATAAATTTCTGATAATCATTACCTAAACAATTTTTTTGTAAATGATTTATTGCCTTTAGGATTGATTTTACATTGGCAGATAAGGTTAATGATATCACAGGAACCTTTATACTACGAAAATATTTCATTTGTTAAACTTTATCCGAGGCTCAAGATGATACTTAAAACTTTAGCTATACATATAAAAATAAACATTTTATCACTCAATTTCCAAGTTGTTTTTATGTCTCTGATGATACAAAACTCTTTGGCCTTAAAGACCCTCAAATAAAAGCCATATTTACAAGTGTATCGATTTCATTATACGCATTATTACATTTGTCTTTGTTACTGATTTTTCTCCGAGACGGAAATTTCTCACCCTCTAAGGTTTTCCGAATTTTAGATACAAACGAGGGTGTTCCAGCTAATTTAAGGTACATCTGTTGAATTTGCAGATTTAAGGTTGTCGCCATCAATTATGCGGTTTTGGCGATTACTGATATATAATAATTTTTAATTATCAAGAAAGCGGATACTTTTACTGTAACAAAAGAACTTGACATTTTTTTTTATCTGAAATTATCACGACTAATGAAAAAGTTCAAATTACCCTATTCCTTAGGTTAAAATCCAAACATTCTAAAGGCGACATTCATAGAGTTCATTCAGTGTTCCTTCAACCTGCATTTTTTTTTAGCTGTCATGTACTATATACCTACGGAGATGAGGGATAAAGTTCTATCTATCTATCTATTTCCAGACGCCTCAATCTCGTTTGGAGTGGCCACAAACAAATCGCCTCCAAGTCGCCCTGTCCCCCGCCATTTCACTGCCCTGCTCCCAACTCACAACCCCCTCTCTCATATACCTCTCCACCCCATCCCTCCATCTCATTATCGTCCTCCCCCTCCCTCTTCCCCCCTCCACCTCACTCACATACACTCTCTTCGTCAGTCTTTCACCCTCCATCCTCTCCACATGGCCAAACCATCCCAGTGTGTTCCTCATAACGCTTCCTATCACATCCACATCCACACCACAACGCTCCTCTATATCCTCATTCGTCAGCCTGTCTCTCCATGTGACTCAAAAGGCTCCTCTTAAATAACTCATTTCCACTGCTCTCACTCTTGACTTGTGACCTTCCAACAACGTCCAAGCTTCACTTCCATACGTTAGAGTTGGTATCACAATACTGTCATGTATTAATTTTACACTTCCATGCTCACTTCTCTGTTCCTTATCACTGCTTTCAAGGAACCAACAACCCTTCGTCCCTGTCGTACCATTTCAAGCACTTCAACCTTCAAACTTCCATCCTTACTCGTCACACTCCCCAAGCACTTAAACGTAAACTTTCCATTTCCTCACAATGCAACCTCACTGTACATTCACTGACTTCACCTTTCTGAAAGACCATCATTTTACTCTTCCCTACATTCACCTTTAGATTCCGTATCACTCTCCCAATCTCATCCACCAAGCCATGAAGCTCCCCAACGTCTTCACTTAAAACCACAGTATTATCTACAGGGAGTTTCGAAACACTACCCTCTCCTACTAGGGCCGCTCCAGCATCCACTGCCCTACCTTGTACCTCTTTTATTATCCCACCCATGTACAGACTGAACAACCATGGAGACGACACATTTCTATTTCACCCTAACCTTCAAAGAGAAAAATTCACTCGATTCACCATCCACACACACTGCAGCCTTAGAACAATCATACATATTTTTCACAGGATTCAACATGCAATCTACTCCATAGATTCTTAATACGTCCCCCTCTTTGTCTGTCCACCTTGTTATATGCTTTCTCTAACTCCATAAAGGCCACAAACAACTTCTTTCCCCTCTTTTGAAACTTTTCCACTAAAGATGAAAGAATGAATATCTGATCAACACAACCTCTCCCCTTCCTAAAGCCTCCCTGATCTTCTCCACCTGCTTCCTTTATCTCCCTGACTGTCAGTAAGTATCCTACCATACACTTTTCCTACTACACTAAGAAGACAAATGCCTCCATGATTACCACACACTTCATTTTCCCCTCCTCCTCTGTACAAGTGAATTATTATACCTGACTTCCAATCCTCCGGAACTCTACCTTCCTCCCAGGCCAATCTGCACATCTTCCACATCCATTCTACTACTATCTCTCCCCCATGCTTCAGAATTTCACCACACTCCATCAATTCCTGGTGCTTTCCCCAATTTGACTTTCTTCATTGCTTCCACAACTTCTATCCCGTTGATTTCCTTTTGTCTTCTCATCTCCCTCCGTCTTCCAGCCATTCCCCAGCCACCTATAATCGAATTACTTCCATTCTCTATGTTCAAATATTCCTTAAAGCGTTCTCTCCATTAGTTCGTCTCCACTAGTAATCTACAATTTTTACCTTTCACTCCCCCTGGTAATTAATCATATATCTCTCTAATGCGATTCTGTTTATACTTGCTCGTATAAATTTTTAGATGAGTCAATAGCTCATCAATATTCTGTCATGAGATGCCACAGTTTTCAGAAAATGTCGCTTATGGTGTAACACGATCTTTCATAATGTGCATATAATTTCTTTTTTCTTTTTCTTACATGCAATCAGGACGCTCGATGTAATATTAAAATGCTTCTACTGCAGATAAAAAGAATACTCATCCGAATATTCTCGCTTGTTCCCGTTACCTCACGATCAATTCAAACTTCTTGTTCTTAAACTCCTCAGACGTGTCAATCGATTTCTTGTTAAGCTGAATGTTTCCTAATGTGATTTTTTCACCCTCAGATATGTCTTCTTGGTTTTGGAAACAATTGGGAGTGTTTTCCTATCACTTTTCAGTACATTTCTTGAAGTTGCATGTTTAGCTATTTCGACCAAAAATAAGTTTATAAAGCAATCACTCCAGTAAAATAGTTCTGAATTATTCCCAAAGCGTATACCATCATCCGTAACTAGTTCACAATTGGCACTATATTTTTTTCATGAAGTCACGGCTAATGCGAATTATAAGAAAAAAAGAAAATAAACATCAAATATTAAAAATCCAGATAATCTCAATACGACAAACACCTGCTGAAGTCGAAGCTCGACCATGATTTTTTTTTTTTAAGAAAATAATTAACAATCAAACTACAATTTTTGTAAATTGTATATCTCAGTAACACACTCCATTTACTATTTGTAAAAATAAATATCTGATAATCATTACCTAAACAATTTTTTGGTAAATGATTTATTGCCCTTAGGAGTGATTTTACATTGGCAAATATGGTTAATGATATCACAGGAACTGTTATACTACGAAAATATTCCATTTTTTAAACGACTCGAGACTATACTGATAAAAATAATAACCATTTTATCACCCAATTTCCAAGTTGTTTTCATGTCTGATCATACAAAACTTAAAAGCCATATTTACATGTGAATCAATTTCATTTTAAGCATTATCATATGTGGATTTGTTACTGATTTTTCTTCGAGACGGAATTTTCTCACCCTCTTAAAGGTTTTCCGAATTTTAGATACAAATGAGTGTGTTCCATCTAATTTAAAGTATATGTCGAATTTGCAGATTTAGGGTTGTAGGCATCAATTATGAGGTTTTGGCGATCACCGATATATAATAATTTTTAATTATCAATAAAGTGGATGCTTTTACTGTAACAAAATAACTTTTTTTTTATCCGAAATTATCACGACTAATGAAAAAAGGCCAAATTACCCTATTCCTAACGTTAAAATCCAAACAGTTTAAAGGCGACATTCATACTGTTCATTCAGTTCCTTCAACCTGCATTTTTTGTAGCTGTCATGTACTATATACCTACGGAGATGAGGGATAAAGTTATAAATGGTAAATAATTTAATATCTTGGTATTGGGATAGTGATTATACATTATCGTAAAAATTTTAAAGAGAAAGTCAGAAGCTCTCCGGTCTTGAAAATCAAGAGGTATTACAGTTTTCAGTGATTTTTCCTAAGGAAATGTGTCACATGGTGAAACACAATCCCTCATAATGTGCAATTTTTTTTTTTTTTTTTCATTTAATCAGTAGGCTAGATGTAATAATAAAGTGCTTCTACTGCTTATGAAAAGAATGCTCATTCGAAATTTCTTTCTTTTATCGGCGAGCCTTATTGGTTTTAAACACATACAGTCGTGACCATAAGTAATCACCTATCCTCGTGTACCCCGTGCCTCTTGCTGGCTCCCTTACGCGCGGCAACTCACACTGGGGTAAAAGGGGCTGAGAGGGAGGGGCCAGAGAGAGAAGGGAAGGTGGGTGGGGGGACGAGTGATGGTGCTTAGGTGGAGTTGGGGAGAAGAGGGAGGGTAGGTAGGGGAGGGAGAATGAAATGTCTATTTTCTTTCATCCAGGGCATCATATAAAGGAGTTACTATCCAGTAGATAAAGTTGCACTACACCTTGTATAGCGGCGTGAGATAAACTTTGGATAGGTGGTAATGTCAAGGACTGGCTCTTGAGAGAAGTATCTTGACGTGACAGATCAAATATTAGTGCAGAGTCATCGAGATTTTGTCGGCCCAGATTGTCGATGTGTGGATAAGGCGACCAGATTCCCGCCTTTATAAAGGCTGGACGGTCCTGCTTTTTTTTTTTTTTTTTTTTTTTTAACCTGTCCTGCTTTTTTAATTGACTAAAATGTCCTGCTTCTGGGGCAAATTATGTAAAATGTCCCGCTTTTAGAAAATTAATATTATTAGATATAAAATGACCTTTTATGAAATTATGATGAATTAGTATAATTATGTATAATCCAAACCAAGTGAAACACCAGATTGTTAATATAAAATTTATAATACTAACTGGTGGGCCAATTCACCGTACTGTCACTACTGTGCTGTATATTGGTTACTCGGTTTCTAGAGTTCGTTTGAGACGTTAGAGTTTGATTAGCAGCCCGAGGGCGAGGGTGAGGTGTTGCGTAGCAGCCGTCGCACACTCACATTCTCTCTCTCTCTCTCTCTCTCCACACACACACACACACACACACACACACACGTGACTTTCACTTTTAGCTCCAATAAATCTGGTCACCTTATGCGTGGATGCCAGAGAACGAGGGGGGCCCGCCTCCTCCAGCTCACCAAAGACGAGTGGGAGCTGTTCAAACGAAACCAGCAAACCATCAACAACATTGTTTCCCCGGTGCCGCGACGTCTGCATGAGGTTTTTAAGGCATGAGGCCACTGGCTTGACCAGTGTCGGTAGACACTGACATTGATGTATTCTGGGAGTTTGGATAAGATTTTGTTTCATTTTCCCTCTAATAGATTATGAGCGATAACGTTACCATATCCACCCATGAGCACAGACATCAAATTTATTTACCTTTTATGTGCAATTATTTTAAAAAGCCTTTTCATATAGAATGTCATTAAATAATTATTGAATTATCATGATGGTGACTGTATAGAGGGAGTGTACCGTATACCGCGAGAGATCATATTTACTGTGGACACAGCCATGTCGAAAGTTGCATATATTATTTAGTTCCAAAAATTAATTACATGTAAGGGTAGAGGATGTTTCTTGTACAAACATTACGGAAGTCAAAGCCATCCAGATTCCATTCTCCGTCTGAGGTCAAAATACACGGATAAACACAAATATCTGGCTTCGCACAAATGTTTGATGTCACGTCAGTATATTTCTCTCACGAGCTAGTCCTTGACATCACCACCTATCTAAAGCTTGTTATCTGACGCCGCTAAACAAGGTGTAATGCAGCTTTATCTACCGAATAGTAACTCCTTTATATGATGCCCTGAATGAAAGAAAAGAGACAAATTATGTCGCAATTTCGCATTTCATTCTCCCTCCCCTCCTTCCCCTCCCTCACTCCACCCCAGCACCATTGCTCGTTCCCCCACCCACCTTCCCTTCTCTCTCTGGCCCCTCCCTCTCAGCCCCTCTTACTCCAGTGTGACGACGCGCATAAAGGAGCCAGTCTGAGGCACGGCGTTGAGGATGATAGATGATAATTTATGGCCACGACTGTACATGCCAGCAATCTTTTTGTCAATACATTTCTTGTTATATGTTTGCTAAATGTGACTTTTCACGGTCAGAAGAGTATTCTGAGTTTTGGAAATGGTTGGTTGTGTTTCCCAATCAATTTTCAGTACATTTGTGGAAGTTTCATATTTGGAGATTTCTACAAAAAATAAGCTTATACAGCCATCGCTTTAGTAAAAAAGTTGTGAACTACACAGAAACCGAATGCTATCATCCGGAACTAGTTCGCAGTTGGCACTACCTTTTGTTTTTGAAGCCACGGCTAATTTGAACGAAAAAAAAAAAAAAAAGACGTGACTCATCGAAAAATAAAAATCCAGTTAATCTCAACCCAACAGGCATCAGTTCAAATCGACGTTCCGTCAGCCTCATATTTTACTTTTAATCTCATCATGAACAATAAAACAGAGTATTTTAGGAATCAAGAAAATACCTAAATAATTTTCTTGTAAATGATTTCTTGCCTATCGGAGTGATTTTTCCTTGGTAAATATGAATAATTATATCACACGGACCGTCATACTCAGAAAACATTCCTCTTCTTACAGATTATCAGGAGGCTTAAGATGCCATATTGAAGCCCTAGTTATAAAGATAAAAACAATATCCGTTTTATCTATCAATTTCCAAGTCGTTTTCACATCTGTAATCAAATAAAACTCTTTGGTACTATAAACCCTCAACTGAAAGTCTTCTTTCCCGTTTAATGAATATCGTCCTACGTATTTCCTCATTTCACCTTGTTACTGTTTTTTTTTTTCCGAGACGGAACTTCACCACCCTAAGAAATGTTTTCTGAATTTTAGATGAATTTGGGAGTGTTTCAAAGCTAATTCTAAGTACATTTGTGGAAGATGCGTAGTTTTTTTTTTCCTTCTGTATTATGCGGTTTTTAGAATCACAAGTATAAGAATTTTGAAGTATTCCTGAAGAGGATTCTTATACCGTATCAAAACTACGTGACTTTTTTATGTAATATCCTCTACGGATGAAAACAAACAGAAGTGAAAATCACATCTCCAAACGACTTTAATGACGTTCTTTCAGTGTTCCTTCAAACTGCATTTTATTTTGTATCTCATGCATTATATGTCTAGGGAGATGAGCAATAAAGTAATAAATGGTAATTATAAATCTCACTATTGCGATAATGCTTGTATTTTCTCGAATAAATTTTTAGGTGAAAGTCAAAAGTTCATCAATATTCTTTTTCATCAGATACCAGTTTTGATATATTTCACCTATGGAAATGTGGCTTATGGTGTAACACGATCCTTCATGATATGCAAATTTTTTTTTTTTTTTTTTTTTTTTTGCATCATTTAGAAGACTCGATGTAATTTTAAAGTTCTTCTACTGAAGAGGGAAATGATATCCATTTGAATTTTCTTTTTTTTTTTTTTTATCCAAAAACTTTTATGAGTTTTGGTAATAATTGGACGTTTCCCAATAAATTATCAATATATTTGATGAAGTTACTTATTTATCTATTTCGACCCTCCAAAAAAAAGTTTATACACTGATCACTCCAGTAAAATAGTTGTGAACTACTCCCAAACCGGATTCTGTCCTCCGTAACTAGTCCACAACTGGCACTATCTTTTATCCCTGAAGTCACGGATAATATGTAAGATGATAAAAACACTATAGACATATCGAGAAATAAAAATCCAGATAATCTCAATACGTCAGGCATCGGTTAAAGTCAACGCTCGGGGAACCTTTATTTATTTATTTTTATTTTTTGGCCCATTATGGAATAAGATACGGCTCACAAAAGAAACCAAGTAATATTTGTAAATTGTATATCTGAGTAAGACTTTTGATTTTTTGTAATAATATTAGTCTGATATTCAGTACCTAAACAATTTTCTTATAAACGATTTATTGCCTTTCAGAGTGATTTTTACATTGCTAATATGGGTAATGATATCATACGAGCCGCCATACTGCGATAATATTCTATTTTATTTAAGTTGACCCGAGGCTCAAGATACAGATAAAACGGATAACCGTTTTATCTGGCAATATCCAAGATGTTTTAACGTCTTTAATGAAACAAAACTCTTTTGGCTTAAAAACTTTCAAATGAAAGCCTTTTTTACTTTTCAACCGATTTCATTATTCTTAATTACCTCATTGGCATTATTAAATTTTTTTTTTTCCGAAATGGAACTTTCTAACATTTAGTAAGGTTTCCTGAATTTTCGATGCAAATGAAAGTGTGTCCCAGCTAATTTAGAGAACACTTGTGGAAGTTTGAGATTTAGTGTTTTCTCTATCAATTATGATTTTTTTCGGGATAAATGAAATATAATAGTTTTTAATTATTAATAAAACCGATGCTTTCACCGTAACAAAAGAATATGACCAATTTATTATCTGAAATAAGAAAAATTCGGAAATAACCCTCTTCCTAATGTAAAAATCCAATCTCCAAACATCTTTGGAGTTCATTCAGTGTACGTTCAACCTGCATTTTTTGTAGCTGTCATACACTACAAATAAACGGAAATGAGGGATATATTTATAAATGGTAAATAATTATATATCCCCGTATTCCGATAGTGTTTATACACCTTCGTATAAATTTAGAGGCGATAGTCCAAAGCTCACTGGTATTCCACATCAAAAGCTATCAGTTTTGAGAGATTTTAACTAATGAAACGTGGCTTTCGGTTTAACACGATTCTTCATAATGTGCAAATATTCTTATTTTTACCTTTAGTCACAAGGGTCGACGTAATTTTAAAGTGATTCTAGTCCAAATAAAAACGAATTCTCATTCGAAGTTTCTTGTTTGTTTCAGTGACAACCCAATCAATTGAAACTGTTTTCAAACCCACAGGTGCCAAATCTCTTTACTTGTCAATCGAGTTCTTTTTATATGTTGGGTAAATGTGATTATTTTCACAGTCAGAAGTGCCTTCTGAACTATGGAAATAATTGGGTGTGTTTGCCAATCAATTATCGGTACATTTGTAGAATTTACATATTTTGCGTTATGGTCCAAAAATAAGCTTATATAGTCAATTGTCTAGTAAAATAGTTGTGACCTACCCCAAAGCGGATGCTATCATCCGTAACCAGTTCACATTTGGCACTACCTTTTATCTCTGAAGTAGCGGATAACGTAAGTAGGAAAATCAAATAAACTGACTCATCGAAAATTAAAAATCATTCTCAACAGAACAGGCAAGAGTTCAGATCGTCGCCCGGTCAACCTGATTTCATTTTTGTTTATGCCATTATGAACAAGAAAGCAGCGTATATAAGGAATCAGAAAATAACATTAAATTGTATATATCAGTGCGGCTTTGTATTTACCTTCTTTTAATCATATATATCTGATTACCAATATCTAAACAACTATCTGGTAAACGATTTCTTTCCTTTCTCCGTGATTTTATATTTGTAAACATGGGTAATTATATCACATGATCCTTCATACTGTGATCAGTATTCTCTTTTTACATTTGATCAGATGACCTTAAAGCCCTAGTTATACCGATAAAAATATCCGTTTTATCTTTCAATTTCGAAGTTGTCTTCTCATCTGTAATAAAAAAAATGTGTTTGGGATCAAACATCATCAAATGGAAGCTTTCATTACCTGTAAATCTGCTTCACTCTACGTGTTACCTTATTTGGCCCAGTTGTGATTTTTTCCGAGACTGAATTTCTACACAATTAAAAGTATATTCTGATTTTTAGATAAAAATGGGAGTGTTTCAAAGTTAATTTAGAGTACATAAGAAGTTTCATATATTGTGTATTAGCGCTTTATTATGCGGCTTATAGGTTCACTTAAGAATTATAGTTTTGAAGGATTCCTAAAGTGGATTCTTTAACCGTAATAAAACAACTTGATCATTTGGTTTTCTTGAAGTTAAAAATGATATCAGTTACAAATGACCCTTTTCGTCTACTCCATCCAGTTATCTCATCCTCGGCCTATCCCTCCCTTTTCCACCCTCAACCTCACTCAAGTGCACTCTCTTCGTTAGTTTCTCACTCTCCATCCTCTCCACATGGCCAAACCACGTCACTGTGTTCCTCCTAACTTCCTATCACATCGATATCCACACTGCAACGCTGGTCAGCCTGTCTCTCCATGTGACTCAACAGGTCCCTCTTAAATATTTTATTTCCACTGCTCTCACTCTTGACTTCTTTCCAATATCGTTCAAGCTTCACTTCCATACGTTAGAGTTGATATCACAATACTGTCATGTAGTAACTTTTACACTTCCATGCTCACTTCCCTGTTCCTCGTCACTGCTTTGAAGGAACCAGCAACCCTTCGTCCCTGTCGTACCATTTCATGCACTTCACCATCCAAACTTTCATCCTTACTCATCACACCCCCAAGTACTTAAACGTACACTTTCCATTTCTTCACAATCCAACCTCACTGTACAGTCACGCGTACTAATTTCTGCTCAGGGGTTACCCCTTCCTTCCCCCCTCTACCCTGGACAGAGGGAAGGGGGGAATCGCGAACAAGTCTACCCCGCTTTCTGCCCCCAACTCCCCCACCCTCCACCTCCAGCTGCCAGTTACTGATTAGACGCAAATTTTCTCATGTCCTGTAAACATGACTAAACTGTCGTCGCACACGCTTTCAACGGCCAAGATTTGGATTATATTTTTAAAATAAATTATTACCCTATTGAACTGCATTCTCAAATTGAAAATATTCACCATCATTGTAATCCAGTGTCGTCCGCTGCACAATTCTGGGTTTTCACTTCCCCCAGTTCTCTCTCTCTCTCTCACCGAATTTACTTTTCCCACTCACTCTTTTTAAATTTATACAACTTTCTCTTTGCTTCTCTCACCTGCTCTCTCTTTCTTTGTCTTAAGTCTTCCCCGCCTCTCGCCCCTCCCCTCTCCCCACCTTAGGCCTGATCAGCAGTCAGTTATACCGTCACCGCTCCTTCGTATATCGTGTGCAGGCAACATTTATCACACACTTAGGTCAGATGTATGGAAAGCTTTTATATATATATATATATATATATATATATATATATATATATATATATATATATATATATATATATATATATATATATATATATATATATATATATATATATATATATATATATAATTATATTCCTCATTGTGCCAAGTTCAAATAGAGGCCGTTCCACTTCACATAGAGGGCTTATAAACTGCACACACACACACACACACACACACACACACACACACACACACACACACACACACACACACACACGCACAGACTCACGACTTAAATTTTGCACTGACAGCGTGGCGACTACAAATAGTCATTCTAACAACTGGCTCTGCTGGCTCCAAACCTTCCCTATCCCAGTCAATCTCCTCATTCAATAACCGGTTATTGAATGAGGAGTTTGACTGGGACAGGGAAGGTTTGGAGCCAGCAGATCCAGTTGTTAGAATGGCTATTTGTAGTCGCCACGCTGTCAGTGCAAAATTTAAGTTGTGTGTGTGTATGTGTGTGCGTGTGCGTGTGTGTGTGTGTGTGTGTGTGTGTGTGTGTGTGTGTGTGTGTGTGTGTGTGTGCAGTTTATAAGCCTAGCTACCCAGCTATGTGCAGTGGAACGGTCACTCTAATAAAAATTACGAATATTGGTCTGGTGTTCTCTATTTGAACTTGGCACAATGAGAAATACAATTTTATATATATATATATATATATATATATATATATATATATATATATATATATATATATATATATATATATATATATATATATATATTGTTACATAGCCTATGATTTCATCATCCTTTGTGTAATTTTAACGCACAGTATGCTGCATGTTTGACCACGAGCATGTTCTGCCTCAGTTCCCCCCTTCTACCGTTATAGTAGAGTAAGTCGTCCTTTCTGTTGTTCAGAGCGGGATTGTCAGCTCTTTTTCCCCTATGGCTTCATTTGCGCGTCCTTCTTACAAGTTGTGTCAAGCTCTGCTGGCCCCTATATAATGAGCTCAGTCTTTGCATCATTGCCACTTAGATCTGCTCCTCATTTTGTTCACATCTCTGTCCTCCCCTGTACAGTTATTATTATTGTGAGTGCTCAGGAAGTCTCCAACCATCTAGCAGATGTGTGTAATTTGAGTATAACTCTTGTTGCATTTTTTCTTGTACTGTGTAGCATAAGGTTAATTCTTGGGCCTAGGGAGGTTTTTGTGATTTATGTAGGGTTCTGGTTGTCAGCCATCATTAATATTATTTTGTATCTGTAATAATTTATCTTGCATTAACTGAACATTACCCAGTGTATTTTCATTTTATCAAGGCTGATAGGTAAATTTACTCTTGCTAATTTCGTGTTAATAGAGGGTATTGCAGTTAACCATATATTTAACCTGTTTTTTGCCATTACATTATCCTTATGAGTCCTGAATGTTTTGTGTTAGTTTGAGCATTAAATTTTAACTTGTAATTTTACCTAACTCTTTTGTTTTCAACCTGGAACTTTACGGGACAGTAGTGATTTTTAGTATTCTCACTTAAAGTGTACATTATCTTTCTCTGTTCCATAACATAAATTTGGCGACCTCTCATCAGGATATTCAGGATATTATGATAAGAATATTGCTTGATATTTTGTGACTGTGATTTATTCATGATGTCTACTATTGCTACACTTGATGAAGCCAAAGATTTTTTTGTCAAATGTGCAAACAGTGTGTGATGTAGAAAAAAGAACAAAGAATGAACTTAAGCTTGTTGCTCAACAATTGGGAATTGCTTTTCGCTCTCATCATTCTAAAGATAAATTGTTAAATTGTTGACATGATTAATGAAAGCTTGTTTAATGTAACTCCTCCAAATGAGCAAACGCAGATTGAATTAGCTAAGTCACAGCTAGCCCTGCAGGGGGCTCAGGCTAAGGAGGCGGAGTCTCGTGCTAAGGAGGCTGAAGCACAAGTTGAAATTTCTAGGATTCAGGCAGACCATGAGGATCGCATGAAACAATGTGGAACTGGATCATCTAGCTCTGATGATTTTGATGTGGCTAAAAATGTTAAACTTGTCCCTCCTTTTAATGAATCTGATTTAACAAAGTATTTTCAGTTGTTTGAGAGGGTAGCTACAGGTTTTAATTGGCCCAAAAAGTATTGGCCAGTACTCCTTCAAACTGTTCTCACCGGTAAAGCTCAAGTAACTTATGCATCTTTGCCTCAGGATCAATCTGATAATTATGATGTAGTTAAGAGCTTGATTCTTAAGGCCTATGAGCTTGTTCCTGAAGCCTATAGAGTAAAATTTAGGACAACTTACAAGCAAGATAAGCAATCCCATGTTGAGTATGCAAAAATCAAAGAAGATTTGTTAGAGCAGTGGTTAAATTCTAAGAATGTGGATTCTGATTTTGGTAAATTTAAGCAGATGATTTTGCTGGAGGACTTCAAGAGGTGTATTTATAGAGATGTAAGCCTATATCTTGATGAGAAAAGAATAGATAATTTGTCTGATGCTGCAGTTTTAGCTGATGAATATGTTCTCACTCACAAGAGATATTCTAGAGAAAAAGGGAAAGCTGAGAGTAAGTACGTTGCCTCTACTCAGAGTACAGGTAACAGGAAAGAAAATAAAGATGATGTTTCTCAGGAAGTAAATACCAGCTTCACCTCTAGATTTCAGAAAAGTAAATGTACTTATTGTAGTAAGCTTGGTCATACTACGGAGAAATGTTTCAGGAGACAGCGTGATGTGAACAAAATGGAGTCTTTAAATATTTAGTCAATTGGTCTAGTGTCCACTCTTGAGAGTTCCCAGAATTCTTTAACTGAGTTAACTGAACCTGCTTTGAGGGGTAACTTAAATTCTCATGATGGAGCTCCTCTTTTGAGCAGTAACGTGGGTGACACTCTCAAGAGTTCATGTGCTAATTTCCTGTCTGATGGTTTTGTCAGTCCTCTGGACAGTAATGACAGGAAATTAGTTAAAATATATCGTGATACAGGTGCTTGCCAATCCCTTATGCTGACTAGTGTTCTAGGCTCTAATGTTAATTCCTCTGATGAAACTGTAATCTTACAAGGTGTAGGGAATAATTACTTCTGTCCCTCTGTGCAGAATGAATTTAGAGTCTGGTTTTGCTAATGGTTCCGTTATGGTTGGGTTGGTTGAGACACTCCCAATGTCAGGTGAAACTTTCTTGGAAATGATATTGGTGGAAGTCAAGTGTGTCCAGCTCCTCTGTTGTCTAGTGAGCCAGTGGCTGCGTCCCAGGATTGTGATGTCCCTGATGTGTTCCCTGCATGTGCTGTCACTAGGGCTAAGTCTAAAGTTACTGGTGATTTAGAGGATAATGATGATGATGATGATGTCCTAGCTGACACTTTTCTTGCTAATTTGGACCACTCATCAGATGAGGCAGTACCCCGTAGTGTTGATAATTTGTCTCGTCAAGAGTTGGTTGAGTTGCAGGTTGCTAACCCTGAGTTGAAAGGTCTAGCTAACTCTGCTTGCAGTGAGGAAGAGTCAGCTGGTGCTTCTACTTGTTATTATGTAAAGTCAAGAGTACTTATGAGGAAGTGGAGACCCCCAACAGCATCAGCCGACTGTGAATGGGAGGTTGTACATCAAGTTGTCATCCCTCGTGTTTGTAGGCAGGATATCATTAGAGTGGCTCATGATTCCAGTTTGGCAGGACACCTTGGAGTGAGGAAGACTGTGGCACGCATTTTGAAACACTTCTACTGGCCAGGTATCTTCAGGGATGTTTCCTGGTATTGTAAGTCTTGTCACACCTGTCAAGTTGTGGGGAAGTGTAATCAGACCGAAAAGGTTGCACCTCTAGTTCCCATTCCTCCTTTTGAGGCGCCTTTCACCTGTGTGTTGGTGGATATTGTGGGCCCTCTTCCTAAGACTTCTTCAGGATTTTCTTGTGTTGACCCTGATTGATATGGCTACTCGTTATCCTGAAGCCATTCCACTTAGAAATATCTCAGCAAAGAACGTGGTTAAGGAAATGCTAGGGTTCTTCACAAAGTTTGGTCTGCCCAAGGAGGCACAGTCAGACCGGGGAAGTAATTTGTCAAACGTTTTCGAGCAGTCTCTGAAAGAGTTGGGCATCACCCAGATCACGTCTTCAGCTTACCATCCCCAGACCCAAGGAGCGTTGGAGAGATATCATCAAACACTCAAATCGATGCTCAAGAAATACTGTTTGGAACATCAGAAAGACTGGGATAAAGGTCTTCCATTTGTTGTATTTGCCGCAAGAGAATCTCCAAATGAATCACTGGGCTTCTCACCTTTTGAACTACTGTTTGGCCATGAAGTAAGAGGACCCCTTAAGCTACTTAAGGAATGCTGGCTGTCGGAGGAAGATGACGTCAACCTGCTGGAGTATGTGATGAAGTTCAAAGAACGGCTGTCCACTGCTTTACAACTGGCGCGAGAGAATTTAGGAGCTGCTCAGGAGAAGATGAAGACTTGGTATGATAAGAAGTCCAGGTTACGCCACTTTCAGCCAGGAGATCAGGTTTTGATTCTGCTACCGGTGCATGGGCAACCTCTTCAAGCCAAGTTTAGTGGTCCTTATTTCGTGGAGAAGAAACTCAGTGATGTCAACTATGTCATCGCCACACCAGATCGTAGAAAGAACAAGCAACTATGTCACATCAACATGCTAAAGTTATATTACAGGCGGGACGAAAATAATCCAGTCTGCACTGTAGCTGTTCCACCCGAGTCTGCAAGTGAAGCTCTCCCATGCAGTATGAGCCTGAGTGATAGTCTGGGGAAGAATCCTGATATCAAGAATGATCTCCAGACTAAGCTTTCTCATCTACCTCCCGAGGAAAGGCAGGAGTTGTCGGCATTACTGCAGGAGTACCCGCAAGTGTTCGGTGCTACTCCAGGAAGAACCACTGTGTTGATGCATGGTGTCGATGTTGGAGATGCAAAGCCAATTAAATTGCCTCCTTACCGTTTGAACCCAGTGAAAGTTCCTCTCATCCAGAAGGAGCCTGGCTACCTGTTGGACCACAAGATGATTTAGCCCTGTCAGAGCGAGTGGAGTTCTCCTGTCACTCTGGTCCCTAAGCCGGGTGGGTCACAGCGGCTTTGCATCGACTACAGACGTGTTAATCAGATAACCAAAACAGACACTTACCCTCTCCCTCGCGTGGAAGATTGCATAGACAAGATCGGAAAGGCTAGGTACATAAGTAAGTTTGATTTGTTAAAGGGATACTGGCAAGTACCTATGACTGAACGTGCTAGGGAGATCTCATGTTTCGTAACATTAGGAAAGACTTTTGCATGTTCTGTAATGCCATATGGTATGAAGAATGCACCAGCCACTTTTCAGAAGCTCATGAATGTTGTAACAGAGGGTTTGGCAGGGTATGTTGTTTATATTGATGATGTATTAATCTTCAGTGACAACTGGAAAGATCACCTATGCCATGTCAGTAAATTTCTTGAGCGTTTGGTTCGGGCTAATCTTGTAGCTAATTTATCAAAGTGTGAGTTTGGTCAAGCTAAAGTTCAGTACCTTGGGTACGTAATTGGTGATGGACATGTTGCACCACCAGCAGCTAAGGTTCCGGTTATGAGTGATCTTCCCAGACCTAAAAGTAGGAAAGAGCTACAAAGATTTTTGGGAATGGTAGGTTATTACCGGAGATTTGTTCTTAACTTTTCAATTCTTGTATCACCACTTACAGACATACTGAAAAAGGGAGTTAAATTTGTCTGTACCGATAACTGTGAATCCTCTTTCAACAAACTTAAAGCTATCCAATTAAGTCAGCCAGTGCTCGCTACTCCAAATTTGGTAAGCCTTTTAAGATGGCTGTTGATGCAAATGATACAGAAGCTGGGGGTGTTTTGCTGCAAGAGGATGATCAGGGTATTGAACACCCTGTATCTTATTACAGTAAGAAGTTCACTCCACCTCAAAAGAACTACTCAACTATTGAGAAAGAGATTTTGGCCTTGATTTTGGGTTTACAGCATTTTTCATATTATTTGTGTTCTGGTTTTGACCCCATAGTCATTTATACTGATCATAACCCACTGAAATTCCTTAGTAAGTTTAAAGATAAAAATCAGAGATTGACAAGATGGAGTCTACTTCTTCAGGAGTATTCATTAGACATACAACATGTCAAGGGGAAAGAAAATGTTATTGCAGATTGCTTATCTAGACTTTAGACATTGTTTTAGAGTAATAAGAAATTTCCTTTGTAAATTCCTTTTTCTTTTTGGGGAGGTGTTACATAGCCTATGATTTCATTATCCTTTGTGTAATTTTAACGCACAGTATGCTGCATGTTTGATCACGAGCGTGTTCTGCCTCAGTTCCCCCCTTCTACCGTTAAAGTCGTCCTTTCTGTTGTTCAGAGCGGGATTGTCAGCTCTTTGTCCCCTATGGCTTCATTTCCGCGTCCTTCTTACAAGTTGTATCAAGCTCTGCTGGCCCCTATATAATGAGCTCAGTCTCTGCATCATTGCCACTTAGATCTGCTCCTCATTTTGTTCACATCTCTGTCCTTCCCTGTACAGTTATTATTATTGTGAGTGATCAGGAAGTCTCCAACCATCTAGCAGCTGTGTGTAATTTGAGTATAACTGTTGTTGCATTTTTTCTTGTACTGTGTAGCGTAAGGTTAATTCTTGTTCCTAGTGAGGTTTTTGTGATTTATGTAGGGTTCTGGTTGTCAGCCTTCATTAATATTATTTTGTATCTGTAATAATTTATCTTGCATTAACTGAACATTACCCAGTGTATTTTCATTTTATCAGGGCTTAGGTAAATTTACTCTTGCTAATTTCGTGTTAATAGAGGCTATTGCAGTTAACCATATATTTAACCTGTTTTTTGCCATTACATTATGCTTATGAGTCCTGAATGTTTTGTTGTTAGTTTGAGCATTAAACTTTAACTTGTAATTTTAACTAACTCTTTTCTTTTGAACCTGGAACTTTACGGGACAGTAGTGATTTTTAGTATTCTCATTTAAAGTGTACATTATCTTTCTCTGTTCCGTAACAATATATATATATATATATATATATATATATATATATATATATATATATATAAAATAGCTTTCCATACACCTGACCTAAGTGTGTGATAAATATTGCCTGCACACGATATACGAAGGAGTGGTAACGGTATAACTGACTGCTTATCAGGCCCATGGTGGGGGGAGGGGAGGGGTGAGAGGCGGGGAAGGCTTAAGACAAAGAACGAGAGAGAAGGGGGAGAGAAGCAAAGAGATAGTTATATAAATTTAAAAAGAAAGAGTGGGAAAAGTAAATTCAGTGAGAGAGAGAGAGAGAGAGAGAGAGAGAGAGAGAGAGAGAGAGCTGGGGGAAGTGAAAAGGTAAGCACTGGAACCCAGAATTGTGCAGCGGACGACACTGGATTACAACGATGGTGAATATTTTCAATTTGAGAACGCAGTTCAATACGGTAATAATTTATTCTAAAAATATAGTCCAAGTCTTGGCCGTTGAAATCGTGTGCGACGACAGTTTAGTCATGTTTACAGGACATGAGAAAATATGCATCTAATCAGTAACTGGCAGCTGGAGGTGGAGGGTGGGGGAGTTGGGGGCTGAAGGCGGGGTAGACGTTCTCGATTCCCCCCTTCCCTCTGTCAAGGGTAGAGGGGGGGAAGGAAGGGGTAACCCCTGAGCAGAAATTAGTACGCGTGACTGTACATTCACTGACTTCACCTTTCTCAAACACCATCACTGTACTCTTCTCTACATTCACCTTTAGATTCCGTTTCTTACACACTCTCCTAAACTCATCTACCAAACCATACAGCTCCCCTTCGTCTTCACTTAAAAACACAGTATCATCTGCAAACAAGTACAGAAAGTTTCGAAACACTATCCGCTCTCACTAGGGCTGCTCCAACATCCACTGCCCTACATTGTACCTCTTTTATTACCCCATCGATGTACAGACTGAACAACCATGAAGACATAACACATCCCTGTTTCAACCCAACTTTCAAAGAGAAAAATTAAATAATTTCACCATCCACACGCACTGCAGCTTTGTATGGATGATAAGAAAAAAAGAAAATTGATATCAAATATTAAAAATCCAGTTAATCTCAAGAAGCCAGGCACAGGCTGAAGTCGACGCTCGGGCAACCTGATTTTTGTGTTAGGCCTATCATTAACATTCAAACATCGTGGAAGTTGCATATTTAGTGTTTTCGCTATCAATTATGATTTCTATCGGGATAATATGAATTATAATAGTGTTAATTTTTAATAAAATGGATGATTTTACTGTAACAAAAGAACATGACCATTTTTGAAACTGAAATTACCACGACAAGTGGAAAAAGTCAGAAATGACCATCTTCCTAACGTAAAAATCCAATCTCCAAACGACATTAATACAGTTAATTCAGTGTACATTCAAGCTGCATTTTTTGTAGCTGTCATGCACTACAAATCAACGGAAATGAGGGATATAGTTATGATTGGTTAAGAATTTTATATCCCCGTATTCAAATAGTGTTTACACGCTCCCGCATAAATTATTAGGCGATAGTCCAAGGTACACTTTTATTGCATATCAAAAAGTATCAGTTTTGAGAGATTTTACCTAAGGAAACGTGGCATGCGGTTTAACACGATTCTTCTTTATGTGCAAATATTCTTATTTTTACCTTCAGTCACAAGGGTCGACATAATTTTAAACTGATTATAGTCCAGGTAAAAAGAACACACAGAAGTTTCTCGTTTGTTTCGGTGACAATCCAATCAATTGAAACTGTTTTTAAACTCACAGGTGCCAACTCTTTTTACCTGTCAATCCACATCTTGTTATATATTGGATAAAGTTTTTTTTTTTTTTTTCAGTCAGAAATATATTCTGAGTTATAGTAATAATTTGGTGTGTGCCAATCAATAATCGGTACATTTGTGGAATTTACATATTTTGCGTTTTCGTCCAATAATAACGTTATACAGCCATCGGTCTAGTAAAATAGTTGTGACCTACCCCAAAGCGGATGCTATGATCCTTAACTAGTTCACAGTTTTCACTACCTTTTATCCCTGAAGTTACGGATAATGTGAGTGGGAAAAACAATAAAACGACTCAATGAAAATAAAAAATACATTTAATCTCAACAGAAAAGGCAACAGTTCACATCGTCGCTCCGTCAACCTGTTTTTTTTTTGTTTATGCCATTATGAACAAGAAAACAGCGTATATAAGGAATCAGAAACTAACATTAAATTGTATATCTCAGTACGGCTTTGTATTTACCTTCTTTTGATAATATATATCTGATATTAATATCTAAACAACTTTCTGGTAAACGATTTCTTGCCTTTCTCAGTGATTTTATATTTGTAAACACGGGAAATAATATCACACGATCCTTCATACTAAGATCAGTATTCTATTTTTACATTTGATCAGATAACCTTAAAGCCCTATTTATACCGATAAAAATAATATCCGTTTTATCTATCAATTTCGAAGTCGTCTTCTCATCTGTAATCAAAGAAACCTGTTTGGGATCAAACATCCTCAAAGGGAAGCTCTCTTTACCTGTGAATCTACTTCATTCTACGTGTTACCTCATTTGGCCTAGTTACGTGATTTTTTTTCCGAGACGGAATTTCTACGCAATTAAAAGTGTTTTCTGATTTCTAGATAAAAGTGGGAGTGTTTCAAAGTTAATTAAGAGTACATATGAAGAAGTTGCATATCTTGTGTATTAGCCTTTATTATGCGGTTTATAGGTTAACTTAAGAATTATGGTTTTGAAGGATTACTAAGTGGATTCTTTAACCTTAACAAAACAACTTGACCATTTTGTTTTCTTGAAGTTATCACAACAAATGATATCAGTTACAAATAACCCTTTTCGTCTTCTCCATTCAGTCATCTCATCGTCGGCCTACCCCCACCTCTTCCACCCTCCACCTCACTCAAGTACACTCTCTTCGTCGGTCTCTCACTCTCCATCCTCTCCACATGGCCAAACCATGTCAGTGTGTTCCTCCTAACACTTCCTATCACATCCATATCCACACTGCAACGCTCGTCAGCCTGTCTCTCCATGTGACTCAACAGGTCCCTCTTAAATAATTTATTTCCACTGCTCTCACTCCTGACTTGTCTTTCCAATATCGTCGAAGCTTCACTTCCATACGTTAGAGTTGGTATCACAATAGTGTCATGTAGTAACTTTTACACCTCCATGCTCTCTTCCCTGTTCCTTGTCACTGCTTTCAAGGAACCAGCAACCCTTCGTCCCTGTCGTACCATTTCAAGCACTTCACCCTCCAAACTTCAATCCTTACTCATCACACCCCCCAAGTACTTAAACTTACTCACACTTTCCATTTCCTCACAATCCAACCTCACTGTACATTCACCGACTTCACCTTTCTCAAAGACCATCACTTTAGTCTTCCCTACTTTCACCATTAGATTCCTTTTCTTACACACTCTCCCAAACTGATCCACCAAGCCATGCAGCTCCCCTTCGTCTTGACTTAAAAACACAGTATCATTTGCAAACAGAAGAACAGGAAGTTTCGAAACACTACCCACTCTCACTGGAGCTGCTGCAACATCCACTGCCCTACATTATACCTCTTTTATTACCCCATCCATGTACAGACTGAAAAACCATAGTGACAACACATCCCTGCTTCAACCCAACCTTCAAACAGAAAAATTCAATCATTTCACCATCCACACGCACTGCAGCCTTCAATGAATGATAAGAAAAAAAAGAAAATATACATCAACTATTAAAAATCCAGAAGTGGACGCTCGGGCATCCTGATTTTTGTTATAGGCCTATCATTAACGTTCAAACAACGAACATTAGGAAAAATAATTTTTTTAAATTATATATTTCAGTAACACCCTGTATTTACCATTTGCAATAGTATAACTCTGATAATCATTACCAAAACAATTTTCTTGTAAATGATTTATTGCCAATAGGAGTGATTTTACATTGGCAAATAGGGCTATTGTTATCACAGAACCGTTATACTGCGACAATATTTCATTTTTTAAATTTGCGCCGAGGCTCAATGTGAATGTTCCAGCTAATTTATAGTACATCTGTGGAAATTGCAGGTTTAGGCTTGTCGCCATCAATTATACCTGTTTAGGGGATTACTGAAATATCTTAGTTTTTAATTATCAATAAAGCGGATGCTTTTACCGTAAGAAAAGAACCGACCATTTTTCTTACCTGAAATTACCACGACAAATTGAAAAAGTAGAAATTACCCTATAAAATCCAACCTCTCTAAAGACGACATTCATACCGTTCATTCATCCTGCATTATTTATAACTGTCATGTACTATATACCTTCGGAGATTGAGGGAAAAAGTTTCAAATTGAAAATAATTATATATCTTGGTATTGGGATAATGGATATACATTTTCGTATAAATTTCTAGTTGAAAGTCAAAAGCTCACCGGTATCTAACATCAAAAAGTATAAGTTTTGACAGATTTTACCTAAGGTGTAATCAATTTTTTTATTTCATCTAGACAGTAGGCTCGATGCAATATTAAAGTGATTCTGGTACAGATGAAAAGAATACTTCATCCGAAATTTCTTTCTTGTATTGGCGAAACTTATTGCTTTTTTATGTCAATACATTTCTTGTTATATGTTTGCTAAATGTGATTTTTCACAGTCAGAAGAGTCTTCTGAGTTTTGGAAATAGTTGCTTGTGTTTCCCAATCATTTTTCAGTAACATTTGTGGAAGTTTCATATTTGGCGATTTCTACCAAAAATAAGGTTATACAGCAATCGCTCCAGTAAAATAGTTGTGAACTACCTAGTAACCGGATGCTATTATCCGGAACTAGTTTGCAGTTGGCACTACCTTTTGTTCTTGAAGTCACGGGTAAATTGAAAGGAAAAAAAAAATGGCAATTTAAAATCAAATTAATCTCAACCCAGCAGGCATCAATTGAAATCTACGCTTCGTCAGCCTGATATTTTACTTTTAATCTCGTCATGAACAATGAAACAGAGTATATTAGGAATCAAGTGATTTTAATAAATTAAATATGGCACGTATTTACATTCTCCTACCAATATATGTCTTATAACCAATACCTAAAGAATTTTCTTGTAAACGATTTCTTGCCTCTCGGAGTGATTTTATCTTGGTAAATATGAATAATTATATCACACGAATCGTCATATTCAGAAAACATTCTCTTCTTATAGGTGATCATGAGGCTGAAGATGCCAGTTTAAAACCCTAGTTATATAGATTAAAAAATCCGTTTATCAATTTCCAAGTCGTTTTAACTGAAAGTCTTCTTTCCCGTTAAATCAATATCTTCCTACGTATTACCTCATTTCACCATGTTACTGATTTTTTTTCCTAGACGGAACTTCCTCACCATCAGAAATGTTTTCTGAATTTTAGATGAAATTGGGAGTGTTTCAAGGTTAATTCCATGTACATTTGTGGAAGTTGCATATTTAGTTTTTTTCCTTCTGTATTATGAGGTTTTTAGGATCACTTAAGTATAAGAGTTTTGAAGTATTTCTGTAGAGGATTCTTTTACCGTATCAAAACAACTTTATTTTGTTTTCTTGAAATTTCAACTCCAGATAAAAACAAGCAAAAATGAAAATTAAATCTCCAAACGGCTTTAATGAAGTTCTTTCAGTGTTCTTTCAACTTTCATTTTTTTTTATCTATCTGCATTATATGTCTAGGGAGATGAGCAATAAAGTTATAAATGGTAATTAATTATAAATCTCACTATTCCGATAAAGCTTGTACTTTCTCGGTGAAAGTCAAAAGCTTAGCAATATTCTGCTTCATATCTCAGTTTTGATATATTTCACCTAAAGAAATTTACTGGAGATGAAAAGGTATATTCATTCGAATTTTCTCGATTTTTTTATTTTTTTTACCATTGAGAAAATTCTGAGTTTTTGAGATAATTGGGTTTCGCTAAAAATTCTTATTATATTTGATGATGTTGCATATTTATCTATTTCGACGAAATAAAAGTTTATACAGCCATCACTCTAGTAAAATATTTCTGAACAACTCCCAAAGTGTATGCTATCCTCCGTAAGTAGTTCACAACTGGCACTTGTATTTAGCCCTGAAATCACGGGTAATGTGTAATAAGATAAAAATACTATAGACATATCGACAAATAAAAATCCTCTTAATACGTCAGGCACAGATTAAAGTCAATGCTCAGGGATCCTTTAATTTATTTTTCTTTGTTTTTCTTTTTACCTATTATGAAATAAGAGACGGCGCACAAAAGGAACCAAGTAATATTTGTAAATTTTATATCTCAGTAAGACTGTATTGATTTTTTGTAATAATATATGTCTGATATTCAATACCTAAACAATTTTCCTGTAAAAGATTTATTGCCTTTCGAAGTGATTTTACATTGCTAATATGGGTAATGATATCATACGAGCCGTCGTACTGCGATAACATTCCATTTCATTTAACCTGACCCGAGGCTCATTATAGAGATAAGAATGATAACCGTCTTGTCTGGCAATGTCCAAGATGTTTTCATGTCTCTAATCAAACAAATCTCTTCTGGCTTAAAAACCCTCAAATGAGAGTCTTCTTTACCTGTCAATCGATTTCATTAAACTTAATTACCTCATCTGGCCTTATTACTGACTTTTTTCCAAGACTGAATTTTCTAACCCTTGGAAAGGTTTCCTGAATTTTCGATACAAATGAAAGTGTGTGCCAGCTAATTTAGAGAACATATGTGGAAGTTGCATATTTAGTGTTTTCGCTATCAATTATGATTTCTACCTTGATAATTGAATTATAATAGTTTTAATTTTTAATAAAATAGATGATTTTACCGTAACAAAAGAACTTGACCATTTCTTAAACTGAAATTACCACGACAAGTGGAAAAAGTCAGAAATGACCCTCTTCCTAATGTAAAAATCCAATCTCCAAACGACATTAATACAGTTCATTCAGTGTACGTTGAAGCTGCATTTTCTGTAGCTGTCATGCACTACAAATCAACGGAAATGAGGGATATAGTTATAATTGGTTAAGAATTATGTATCCCCGTATTCCGATAGTGTTTACACACTCTCGCATAAATTATTAGGCTATAGTCCAAAGTTCACTGGTATTGCATATCAAAAAGTATCACAGTTTTGAGAGATTTTTCCTAAAAAAAAAAAAAACGTGGCATGCGGTTTAACACGATTCTTGATAATGTGCAAATATTCTTATTTTTACCTTCAGTCACAAGGGTCGACATAATTTTAAAGTGATTATAGTCCAGGTAAAAACGAATACTCATTCGAAGTTTCTCGTTTGTTTCGGTGACAACCCAATCAATTGAAAAACTTTTTAAACTCGCAAGTGCCAACTATTTTTACGTGTCAATCGACATCTTGTTATATGTTAGCTAGTTTATTTATTTATTTATTTTTTTGTCGTGTCTTCTGAGTTATAGAAATAATTAGGTGTGTGCCAGTCAATTATCGTTACATCTGTGGAATTTACATATTTTTGCGTTTTCGTCCAATAATAAGCTTATACAGCCATCGGTCTAGTAAAATTGTTGTGACCTTCCCTGAAGTCACGGATGATGTGTGGGGAAAAAAAATAAACTTACATCGAAAATCAAAAATACATTTGATCTCAACAGAACAGGCAACAGTTCACATCATCTCTCCGTCAACTTTTTTTTTTTTTTTTATGCCATTTTGAACAAGAAGACAGCGTATATAAGGAATCAGAAACTAACATTAAATTGTATAACTCATTACGGCTTTGTATTTACCGTCTTTTGATAATATATATCTGATACCAGTACCTAAACTTTCTGGTAAACGATTTCTTGCCTTTCTCAGTGATTTTATATTTGTAATAATATCACACGATCCGTCATACTGAGATTAGTATTCTCTTTTTATATTTCATCAGATGGCGTGATTCCACCTTAAAGCCCTAGTTATACCGATAAAAATAATATCCGTTTTATCTATTAATTTCGAAGTCCTCATTTTTTTTTTTATGCGAGAAAGAAGGAACTAAAGGCCATGAGCCAGCAGTAACAGTTCCCTCCAAGAGAAAAACGAAATACAATAGAGAGCCAAATTCAAGATCCGATTATTTTGAGATGCCTGGACACACTGCGTTTGAAAGACTGGAGATCATAGGAAACAGGAAATACAGACAAAGGGAGACAGTTCCAGAGCTGACCTGTTGCATAAATGAAAGACTGGGAGTAACGGTTAACTCTTGCATTAGAGAGTTGGACAGAAAAGGAATGAAAGTTTGCTGCCAGATGGGTGCTACACGCATGTCGTAGAGGTTGAGGAATGCAAGCAGACAGTTCAGAGGTGCAGTGACCATTAAAGTAGCGATAGAAAACAGATAAAGATGCAACGGTGCGGCGAAAAGACAGAGATTGAAGGGAGTCAGTAAGAGGAGGAGAGTTAATGAGTCGAAAAGACTTTGACTCCACCCTATTGAGAGCCGCCCCACACATGAGACTTGTACTCCACACAGGGGCGGAAAAAACCCCTGTATAGAGTCAACAATTGTGCAGGGGTAAAGAAAGAGCGGAGTCGGCTTAGCACACCCAATCTCTTGGAAGCAGATTTTACAAGGGATGTAATATGATCTTTCCAACATAAGTCCCGAGTAAATGAAACCCCAAGCATGTTCAAGGATGATGCAGGATTAAGCTGAATATTATTAAACATTAGTGGGTATACCTGTGGAAGATTTTGTCGGGTTGATAGGTGTAAGAACTGAGTCTTAGATTTATTAAAAACAACCATATTATTTTTATCCCAGTCAGAGATACGAGCTAAGTCAGACATTAGGTGCGCCATAGCCTCGATCGAAAGCCTTTGAGATGTCAAGTGCAATGGCAAAGCTTTCGCCAAAGTCAAGAAAGGAGGATGACCAGGAGTCTGAAAGGTAGGAGAGAAGATCGCCAGTGGAGCGTCCCTAACGGAACCCATACTGAAGATCGGAAAGAAGGTTTTGATAGGAAAGATGCCTTAAAATTTTTCTATTGAGAATTGACTCGAAAACTTTTGAAATACAGGACGTTAAAGCAATTGGACGATAGTTGGAGGGTTGGGAGTGGTCACCCTTCTTTGGGACTGGCTGAATGAGAGCAAACTTCCAACAAGAAGGAAAGGTACAAGTTGACAAAGGCGAAAGAGTTTGCTTAGGCAGGGTGTAAGCACAGAAGCACAGTTCTTGAGAACAACAGGCCCATATTTCTTGTTAGTACTGAGGCCAGTGATGGCAGAAAATACATCAACTGAAGAAATTCTAATATCAGCCATGAGGAAGTCAGAGGGGGGAAGTGATGGAGGAACAGCACCGGAATCGTCTAAGGTGGAATTGGAGGAGAAAGTCTGTGCGAAGAGATCTGCTTTATAAGTAGAAGAAATAGCTACAGATCCATCAGAGTAGAAAAGGGGAGGGAAGGATGATGAGGTAAAGTTGTTAGAAAGAGATTTGGCAAGGTGCCAGAAGGAGCGGGAAGAATTCGAGTTGGAGAGTTGAGAGCATTTAGTATGGATGAAATTATTTTTAGTAGAGCGGAGAACAGACAGCACGATTCCGGGCAGAAACGTAAAGATGATGTGATTCAGGGGTGGGTTGTCTCCGGTACCTTTTGTAGGCCCTCTCCTTGTTGCGTACATCATTAGAACAAGCGTGATTAAACCAAGGTTTTCTTGCGTTAGTCAAAGGATATGAGAAAGGAATGTATGCTTCCATGCCCGAGAGAATAACCTCCGTAATGCGCAAGGCACACTCAGACGGCTCACGGCCATGGAAGCAATAATCATTCCAGGGAAAATCAAAGAAGTACTGCCTGAGGGCCTCCCAGTCCTCGGCTCCAAAATGCCACAGACGACGTTTCCCTGGAGGGTCCACAGGCCATACCGGAGTGATAAGACAGGTTAAGGTAATAAGGTTGTGACCGCAGGAGCCCAACGGAGAGAAAAGATTAACAGAGTAAGCAGAAGGATTAGTTGTAAGGAAGAGGTCAAGTATGTTGGAGCTCTCTCCAAGGCGGTCAGGGATACGGGTAGGGTGCTGTACAAGCTGCTCTAGGTCATTAAGGATAGAAAAGATGTAGGCTTGTTCACCATGTGGATCCGTGAAAGGAGAGGAGAGCCAAAGGTGGTAGTGAACAGTGAAATCTCCAAGAATGGAGATTTCAGAGAAAGGAGAATGGATAGAATGTGTTCCATCGTAGAAGTAAGATAGTCGAAGAATTTTTGACAATTAGGGGATAAGTAAACAGCACATATATTTAGTCAGAGAAGACAGGAAAGCCGAAGCCAGAGTGTGGAGAATTCAGAAGAATCAAGTTCAGTAACACGAGAGCAAGATAAGTCGTTGCGTATATATACACAACAGCCACCTTTGGCTTTGAAATGAGTATAGAGAAAGTAGGAGGCTACAGAAAAGGGTTTGCTGTCAGTTGCCTCAAACAGCAGAGTCTCTGTTAGAAAAAGAAGGTGAGGTTTAGAGGAGGAGAGGTGGTGCTCAACAGAGCGAAAGTTAGAGGAAAGGCCGCTAATGTTGCAGAAATGAAGAAGAGAGTCAGAAAGTGGTTCCAGGCACCTCGAGTCGTCACCGGGAGAGGGGCTGATGGTGGGGGCATTTATGGTCCCCCCCCCCCTGGGGACTCCGAGGCTTGATGAAGCGACGCCATTTTTGGTGAATTTTGAATAGGAAGTGTAGTGTGTACTGTGCATGTAGTTTGGTGTAGATAGAGAAATTTGTACTGGAGAGCATGCTGGCCTACTCTCTGTGTAATTGAGACACTGAAAAAGTTCAGCAAAGGGGGATGGTCAGGAACTAGTCCTGAGGGCTGATGAAACGGGAGCTCCAGCACTCACTGACATCAGCTTTCCATCCACCTCGGGAGTACTGCCCTGCTCGACTGGTGCTACAGTCTACTCCAAGTTACGTGATTTTTTCCGACACGGAATTTCTACATAATCAGAAGTGTTTTCTGATTTTTTGATAAACATGGGAGTGTTTCAAAGTTAATTTAGAGTACAGTACAGAACTCTACTTTCCTCCCAGGCCAATCTGCACATCTTCCACATCCATTCTGCTGCTATCTCTCACCCATGCTTCAGCATTTCACCACACACTCCATCAATTCCTGGGGCTTTCTCCAATTTGACTTTCTTCATTGCTTCCACAACTTCTATCCTGTTGATTTCCTTCTGTCTTCTCATCTCCCTCCGTCTCCCAGCCATTCCCCAGCCACTTATACTAGAATTACTTCCATTCTCTATGTTCAACAATTCCTTAAAGCGTTCTCTCCATATGCTCACTTTTTCTTCCGTCTCCACTAGTAATCTACAATTTTTACCTTTCACTCCCCTGGTAATTAATCATATATCTCGCTAATGCGATTCTGTTTATACTTTCTCGAATAAATTTTTTAATGAGAGTCAAAAGCTCATCAATATTCTGTCTCATGAGATGCCACAGTTTTCAGAGACTTTACCTAAGGAAATGTCGCTTATGGTGTGACACGATCTTTCATAATGTGCATATAATATTATTTTTTTCTTACATGCAGCCAGGACGCTCTATGTAATTTTAAAGTGCTTCTACTGCAGATAAAACGAATACTCATTCGAATATTCTCACTTGCTCCCGTGACCTCACGATCAATTCAAACTTCTTGTTCTTAAACACCTCAGACGTGTCAATCGATTTCTTGTTAAGCTGAATGTTTCCTAATGTGATTTTTTCACCCTCAGATGTCTTCTTACTTTTGGAAATAATTGGGAGTGTTTTCCTATCACTTTTCAGTACATTTCTTAAAGTTGCATGTTTAGCTATTTCGACCAAAAATAAGTTTATAAAGCAATCACTCCAGTAAAATAGTTCTGAACTATTCCCAAAGCGTATACCATCATCCGTAACTAGTTCACAATTGGCACTATATTTTTTCCATGAAGTCACGGCTAAAATGAATTATAAGAAAAAAAGAAAAGAGACATCAAATATTAAAAATCAGTTAATCTCAATACGACAGACACCTGCTGAAGTCGAAGCTCGACCAACATGATTTTTTTTTTTTTAGGCACATCACTAACAATCAAACTATGTATATAAGGAAAAAGGAATTTTTGTAAATTGTATATCTCACTAACACACTCCATTTACTATTTGTAATACTAAATATCTGATAATCATTTCCTAAACAATTTTCTTGTAAATGATTTATTGCCTTTAGGAGTGATTTTACATTGGCAAATATGGCCAATGATATCACAGGAACCGTTATACTACGAAAATATTCGTATTTGACACGAGGCTATACAGATAAAAATAATAACCATTAGATCACTCAATTTCCAAGTTATTTTCACGTCTCTGATCATACAAAACTCTTTGGGCTTAAAGACTCTCAAATAAAAGCCATATTTACATGTGTATCGATTTCATTATACTCATTATCACATTTGGCTTTGTTACCGATTTTTCTCCGAGACGGAATTTTCTCACGCTCTTAAAGGTTTTCCGAATTTTAGATTCAAATGAAAGTGTGTTCCAGCTAATTTAAAGTACATCTGTTGAATTTGCATATTTAGGGTTGTCGCCATCAATTATGCGGTTATGGCGATTACTGATATATAATAATATTTAATTATCAATAAAGCGGATGCTTTTACTGTAACAAAAGAACTTAACCTTTTTTTTTATCCGAAATTACCAAGACTAATGAAAAAAGTTCAAATTACCCTATTCCTAATGTTAAAATCCAAACAGTCAAAAGGCGACATTCACACAGTTCATTCAGTGTTCCTTCAACCTGCATTTTTTGTAGTTGTCATGTACTCTATACCTACGGAGATGATGGATAAAGTTACAGATGGTAAATAATTTAATATTTTGGTATTGGGATAGTAAAAATTTTTAAGTGAAAGTCAGAAGCTCACCGGTCTTTAAAATCAAGAGGTATAACAGTTTTGAGTGATTTTACCTTAGGAAATGTGGCACATGGTGTAATACAATCCCTCATAATGTGCAAATTTTTTTTTCATTTAATCAGTAGGCTAGATGTAATAATAAAGTGCTTCTACTGCTTATGAAAAGAATACTCATTCGAAATTTCTTTCTTGTATCGGCGAGCCTTACATCAACCGAAACTTATTGTTTTTAAACACATATATGCCAACTATCTTTTTGTGTCAATACATTTCTTGTTTTATGTTTGCTACATGTGATTTTTCACAGACAGAAAAGTATTCTGAGTTTTGGAAATGGTTGATTGTTTCCCAATTAATTTTCAGTACATTTGTGGAAGTTTCATAATTGCCGATTTCTACCAAAAATAAGCTTATACCACCATCGCTCTAGTATTCATCCGGAACTAGTTCGCAGTTGCCACTACCTTTTGTTCTTGAAGTTACGGCTAATTTGTACGAAAAAAAGAAAAAAGAAGACAACTGACTCACCGAAAATTAAAAATCCAGTTAATCTCAACCCAACAGGCATCAGTTCAAATCGACGCTCCGTCAGCCTCATTTTTTACTTTTAATCTCATCATGAACAATAAAACAGAGTATATTAGGAATCAAGTAATGTTGATAAAGTGAATATCTCAGTACGGCTACGTATTTACATTCTCCTAACAACATATGTCTCATAACCAATACCTAAACAATTTTCTTGTAAACGATTTCTTGCCTATCGGAGTGATTTTACCTTGGTAAATATGAGTAATTACATCACACGAACCATCATACTCAGAAAACATTCCTCTTCTTACAGATTATCAGGAGGCTTAAGATGCCATTTTAAAGCCCTAGTTATATAGATAAAAACAAAATCCGTTTTATCTATCAATTTCCAAGTAGTTTTCACATCTGTAATCAAACAAAACTCTTTGGTACTAAAAACCCTCAACTGAAAGTCTTCTTTCTCGTTTAATGAATATCGTCCTACGTATTACCTCATTTGACCTTGTTACTGATTTTTTTCCTAGACGGAACTTCCCCACCCTTAGAAATGTTTTCTGAATTTCAGATGAATTTGGGAGTGTTTCAAAGCTAATTCTAAGAACATTTGTGGAAGTTGCATATTTAGTTTTTTTTCCTTCTGTATCAATCTGTTTTTAGGATCATTTAAGTATAAGAACCTTGAAGTTTTCCTGAGGAGGATTCTTATACCGTATCAAAACAACTTGACTATTTTGTTTTCATGAAATTTCCCCTACAGATGAAAACAAGCAAAAGTGAAAATCAAATCTCCAAACGACTTTAATGAAATTCTTTCAGTGTTCCTTCAAACTGCATTATTTTGTATCTCATGCATTATATGTCTAGGGAGATGAGCAATAAAGTAATAAATGGTAATTAATTATAAATCTCACTATTGCGATAATGTTTGTACTTTCTCGAATAAGTATTTAGGTGAATGTCAAAAGTTCATCAATATTCTTTTTCATGAGATATCAGTTTTGATATATTTCGCTTAAGGAAATGTGGCTTATGGTGTAACACGATCCTTCATGATATGCAAATAATCTTCGTATTTTTTTTTTTTTTTACATCATTTAGAAGACTCGACGTAATTTTAAAGTGCTTCTACTGAAGATGGAAAAGGATATCCATTCGAATTTCGTTTTTTTTTTTTTTTTTTTTACCATTCAAAAACTTTTATGAGTTTTGGTAATAATTGGGAGTGTTTCGCAGTAAATTTTCACTAAATTTGATGAAGTTGCTTATTTATTTATTTCGACCAAAAAAAAGTTTATACAGAGATCACTCCAGTAAAATAGTTGTGAACTACTCCCAAAGCAGATGCTATCCTCCGTAACTAGTTCACAACTGGCACTACCTTTTATCCCTGAAGTCACTGATAATATGTAAGATAACATTATAGACATATCGAGAAATAAAAATCCAGTTAACATCAATACGTCAGGCACCGGTTAAAGTCAACGCTCTAGGAACCTTTTTTTTTTTTTTTTTTTTTTTTGGCCCATTATGAAATAAGATACGGCGCACCAAAGGAACCAAGTAATATTTGTAAATTGTATATCTGAGTAGGACTGTTTTGATTTTTTGTAATAATATTAGTCTTATATTCAGTACCTTAACAATTTTCATGTAAATGATTTATTGCCTTTCAGAATGATTTTACATTGCTAATATGGGTAATGATATCATACGAGCCGTCATACTGCGATAATATTCCATTTCATTTAAGTTGACCCGAGGCTCAAGATACAGATAAAAATGATAACCCTTTTATCTTGCTTTGTTCAAGATGTTTTCACGTCTCTAATGAAAAAAAAAAAAACTCTTTTGGCTTAAAAACCCTCAAATGAATGCCTTCTTTACTTGTCAATCGATTTCATAATACTTAATTACCTCATTTGGCATTATTACTGACTTTTTTTTTTTCCAAAACGGAATTTTCTAACAATTAGGAAGGTTTCCTGAATTTTCGATCCAAATGAAAGTGTGTCCCAGCTAATTTAGAGTACACCTTTGGAAGTTGCAGCCTTAGTGTTTTGTCTATGAATTATGATTTCTTCGGGATAACTGAAATATAATAGTTTTTAATTATTAATAAAACATGTTTTAACCGTAACAAAAGAATATGACCATTTTATTATCTGAAATTACCACGACAAGTGGAAAAAGTCAGAAATGACTCTCTTACTAATGTAAAAATCCAATCTCGAAACGACATTAATACAGTTCATTCAGTGTACGTTTAACCTGCATTTTTTGTAGCTGTCAAACACTACAAATAATCGGAAATGTGGGATATACTTATAAATGGTAAATAATTATATATCTCCGTATTCCGATAGTGTTTATACACCCTCGCATAAATTTTTAGACGATAGTCCAAAGTTCACTGGTATTCCACATCAAAAGGTATCACAGTTTTCAGAAATTTCAGCTAAAGAAACGTGGCTTGCGGTTTAACACGATTCTTCAAAATGTGCAAATATTCTTATTTTTACATTTAGTCACAAGAGTCGACGTAATTTTAAAGTGATTCTAGTCCAGATAAAAACGAATACTCATTCGAAGTTTCTCATTTGTTTCGTTGACAACCCAATCAATTGAAACATACTGTTTTCAAAACCACAGGTGCCAACTCTCTTTACGTGTCAATCGACTTCTTGTTATATGTTTGGTAAATGTGATTATTTTCACAGTCAAAAGTGCCTTCTGAGCTATGGAAATAATTGGGTGTGTTTGCCAATCAATTATCGGTTCATCTGTGGAATTTATATATTTTGGGCTATCGTCCAAAAATAAGCTTATACAGCCATCGATCTAGTAAAATAGTTGTGACCTACCCCAAAGCGGATGCTATGATCCATAATTAGTTCACAGTTGGCACTACCTTTTATCTCTGAAGTGACGGATAACGTAAGTGGCAAAAACAAATAAACTGACTCATCGAAAATTAAATATCCATTTCATCTCAACAGAACAGGCAACAGTTCAGATCGTCACACCCCCGAAGTACTTAGACGTACTCATACTTTAAAGCACAAAACCACCCCAGGACCTCTTTTAGAGGTCCACACCTAATTTCTGTGAAAGAGAATGAATGAAGGCATAGTAGTATAAGTAAATGTAGACGTTCAGCAGGTTGGCTAGCATCAAAATAAGTCAATGTAATGGATATGAAGACAGGTTAACGCAACCCAACCAACTCTTACCACACCTAATGTAACCAAAGCAAACCAACCATAACCTAACTGAACCATACCACACCTCCCTCTCTCTCTCTCCCTCCCTCTCTCTCTCTCTCTCTCTCTCTCTCTCTCTCTCTCTCTCTCTCTCTCTCTCTCTCTCTGACAGGTGTGACGAAGGTAAAAAAAAATAAGAAGGGGGGGGACTAGGCACCAGTCATATAGTTTAGACAGCTCTGTATTTTGCTTCTATATATTCTATTTTTAATGGACTTCTACTTTTATATTATTAATAATTTGGTTGGGCCATTGCTCTTTCTCTGTCCCTCTAATAACCCTCATTTCAGCAAAGCTTTCTCTATACCTATCAGGGCAATTTCCATCCTGTTGCGAGTGCTTCTCCTCTGCTGTGCTGAGAGAGTCGCCTCCATCAATCGTGAAGGCGAATCCCACTAATCCAAGGTATTTCTTCCTTGAAATGCAGCAGCAGCAAACTTGAATGATGTACCTAGAGACGACACAGTCACGTCGGTGAGGCACCACATACACTGCATAATATGAATGCCTAAGTGTTAGACCGAATGTTTGCATATGAACAAGTTATCCCTTGAATTAGTCGCTTTCACGGCCGTTTTCTCTAAGTCCCAAAATCCAGCAATCATCCACCGTACAAGCGTTGCAGCAACCGCCATACAACCACTAAGGCCTGAAATCAAATTTAAATGGATCAGGTTCGTACTTGCACGACAGCTAGTGCATTATATATGAGGTGGTGAATAAAACCCACACTTGTAGACGAAGAATATAATTACCAAACAGTTTCGGTGGACACTGCCACCATCTTCAGTGGTCAAGATAGTGAGAGGGAATGACATATTGACTATACAAGAGTTCCTTTTTATGCGTGTGTGTGTGTGTGTGGAAGGGGGGGTAAAGGTGGGGTGGGGTAGATTGTAAGCGGGGATAAACCCCAGGGGGGACATTACCGGGCAGGTCAGGTGTAATTCCTATCTGACCCTACCTGTGTCTTAGCAGGAAGGGACATTTCCACTAGGGACCTCATTATTGGATCTAGCTTGTACATACCTTCACTAAGGTTGAAATTCTCGTATTTCTGGATACACATGGCTTCAATAATCTTTCGTTTCCGAAAGTCATGACTTCTATACAATAGATGGCTACCTTGCCAGTCAATTCTGTGGTTGGCTTCACAAACATGGTTAGGAGACAGGGCGTGTGCGCTGGGCATTCCCCAGGCCCTTACCTTATTCAAGACAACCACCACCAACCGGGCTACAGCAAGGCCCGGTCTCCTCGAATGAGGAGAGAATCATCAACAACAACAACAAAGGTGGCTGACACTCACCTCTCAACAGATTCAACAGGCAAGCCTTCACCGGAGCTCGCAGTTCGACGGGTGCTGCTGCTGCTGATGATGATGATGAAGATGATGATGATGATATTATTATTTATTATTATTATTGATGATGATGATGATGATTAAATGAATGAATGAATGGATGGATGGATGAATAGATAGATGGTGGTGGTTTTTGATTCTGTAGTAACTAGTTGTTGCAATACTAATGACGAGAAAAATGAATAGTATTTTCTTCATTATTATCAGAATTGCACTTATTTGGGGGTGTTAAATCAACCATGGTCGTAACCACACGGATAATAATAATATATACATCACCATATCCTCTGTCATTCAACAACTTTGTCCATTCCTTCGACGGTGGGAGAAAAGCCATCATCACCTATGTTTTCATTCATCCAGTCAGGCAGTTAGGAGACTTATACAGTATTAGGGAGGTGCAGTTGGAAACGGGAACCGAGGCTATATACAGTATATATATAGTGGGAATATTAATCCACCTTCGCTGATGTAAGCAGCAACCTACATGCAACCAAACGTAAATATAGCCAAAGACACATGCCAGCATTCAACACATACCACATTATACGCACATACATAGATGAGTGCATAATTACAGAAAGACACATATATACCAACACATTCATCCACACACAAAGATGATGATGATGATGATGATGCTGGGCAATGCCAAGTCTATTTCCTCTCAAGAAACGAATGTGGCTCCTAAAGGAGCCAATGGAGGTGAAGAAGAAGAAGGAGAAGAGCTTCTTGGAAGCGTTTACTTCTTCTCCATCTTCTTGGGGAGCAGCATAGCCGGGATGTTAGGCAGGACACCTCCCTGGGCGATGGTGACGCCAGAGAGGAGCTTGTTGAGCTCCTCGTCGTTACGGATGGCCAACTGCAGGTGACGGGGAATGATATGAGTGTCACGAGTCGGCTAGTGACATTGACTTTTTTTGGGAAACCGCGAACTCAAATGGAATCCCAGTTTATCATTCAGTTAACCACTCATTCGGACGGAAGCTTTGTCAAATCAATTTTTCATTGTCATACGTGATCGCCTCAGTGTAAGACATTAGCGCTTCCGCTGGGCGATTTGTTTTGGGCGCGTTTCGCTCACTCGACCGGTAAAAAATGCGGCCTATCGCTCCCATTTCTTTCTCACGAGTTTACTCAGTCCAGTGTTTGCTTTGACGGAGAGAGGTTCTGTGCTCCAGAAGTGTGAGAGAGAGAGGTGAGCTAGCACCCAGACTCGACTAGACCACAGTTCTCCAGTGCTCCCACCCTTGGTGATACACAGCATTCATTGACCAGTATTTCTTTTCGTTTTCCTAGTCTTAAGAGTTTAATTAAGGTGTTTTTCCTAGGCGTAAGAATTTAGCTCTTGTGTGAGTGAGTGAGTGCGATCTCATTAATTTGATTTTGAAATGTAACGTTAAATTTATTTTGTAATCAATAAATTTAACAGTTCCTTTTCTTGAGCTTAATATAACGTAAACTCTTGTTTCATTTCTCCGCAATTAAGCTTATTTCTCTCATAGCTCCTAGCTTGCATAAACGTTTGCCATTCATAACTGGTACTTAGGCCAGTCTTGTGTTAAGCTTAAAATCCGTTGTGCCTCCTAGGAGTTAAGCATCAGCAAGAACCTGATACTATTATTAGTATTAGTTATTTATTGTCAGGGGCGAAGTAAGTTTCTCCAGAGGCTAACAGTAACAGCAATTAATTAGTCTCTGCTGTGTACTGTTGAGAAAGTTTATAAATTCTCGTTCTGAGAAAATCGGCGAAGTAAGCCAGCGTAAATAATCATTGCTTGATGTAGCAAGACAATCATTGTCCCTGCTCTGCAAATTTATTATTGAATATTATTATCAATTAAATAATATAAGCTTTTATTTTTAAAAAACCCGTGACAATTGGCGACCTCATTCCAGGATATTAGCTCCTAGCTCTAAAGCTATTCACGAGATAGTGCTCACTCGTTCATATTTAGGTATTTATAATAAAAGTTTATAGGCACAAGTTTACTGGTGTTTACCGTTAATTTAGCAAGTGAATTTTTGCTTTATTAATTCATAGAGTACTTAACTCTATTTAGTACTTTATTTTTGGTAACGCTAGACGATTTTATTCGCTCCTGGGTAGCCGCCGTACCCATTGTGTTAATTATTGAGTCTTCTCAGTTATTGGCATTTTTGCTTTATTCTTTTCCAGTTAACTAGATAAGACTGGTCACCACTAGCTTGTGTCTGTACTCTTTACTTGTGTCATTAGCATTCGTTTGCGAAGCAGTCAGTACTCAGTTTCGTTTGCTTAATAAATTAGCGCCATGGCTACCACTGTATTTTTACAGGGAGCCAAAGAAATGGGTCTTTCGGACCCAACCGAAATTAAAGAGTATATACTCTCACGGCATAATCAGGAGCAGCGTGAGAAAGAGCGCGAATACGAGCGCGAACAACATGAACGTGAGCGAGAACAGCGCGAATACGAGCGCGAACAACATGAACGTGAGCGAGAATAGCGCGAACACGAGCTAGTACAAGAGCGAGAACAGCGCGAAGACGAGCGTGAACAACGCGAGAGAGAACTAGAACACGAACGTGCCAAGCGAGAAGCACGCGAAAAACATGAACTTGAAGTGCTGAAGCTCAAGCGAAATTCCTTGGCTTCAGACACATCTGGTGCAGTTAATCCAAGCTCCACTAGCGCTCTTCCTACACATGTCCTGGCGACCCCACGCATCAAGCTTTCTTCATGCAAGGAAAGCGAGCGAATCGAGCCGTACATAGCTCGTTTTGAGGACATGGCAGACGTGTATCAACTGGATGAGGCAGCTAAGCGGATCCAATTTCTTAGTTTATTTGAGGGCCCTGCCCTCGATATTCTCCACAGAATTCGTGGAGACAATCTCACGTATGAGATAATGAAAACTGCACTCAATAAGGCGTATGGTCTCACAGTAGACGACGCCAAAGTTCAGTTCATGCGAGCTCGTCTCCAAGACAAGGAGACAGCTGTTCAGTTCCTCGATCGTCTCACTGCTTACTTAAATGAGTGGATGGAGAAGTAAGCCAGCGTAAATAATCATTGCTTGATGTAGGAAGACAATCATTGTCCCTGCTCTGCAAATTTATTATTGAATATTATTATCAAATAAATAATATAAGCTTTTATTTAAAAAAACCCGTGACAATTGGCGACCTCATTCCAGGATATTAGCTCCTAGCTCTAACGCTATTCACGAGATAGTGCTCACTCGTTCATATTTAGGTATTGTTAAGGAACAGAGAAAGATAATGTACACTTTAAGTGAGAATACTAAAAATCACTACTGTCCCGTAAAGTTCCAGGTTCAAAACAAAAGAGTTAGGTAAAATTACAAGTTAAAGTTTAATGCTCAAACTAACAACAAAACATTCAGGACTCATAAAGATAATGTAATGGCAAAAAACAGGTTAAATATATGGTTAACTGCAATAGCCTCTATTAACACGAAATTAGCATGAGTAAATTTATCTAAGTCAGCCCTGATAAAATGAGATACCAGATAATACTCAGTGAATGCAAGATATATTATTACAGATACAAATATTATTAATGATGACTGACTTCCAAACTTTACATTAATTACGAAAACCTCACTAGGCCTACAAATCAACAACTCATGCTATACAGTACAAGAACAAGATGCAACAACACTTATACTCAAATTACACAGCTGCTAGATGGTTGGAGAATTCCTGAGCACTCACAATAATAACTGTACAGGGGAGGACAGAGATGTGAACAAAATGAGGAGTAGATCTAAGTGGCCATAAATGTAGAGAATGAGCTCATTATATAGGGGCCGGCAGAGCTTGATACAACTTGTAAGAAGGATGCGCAAATGAAGCCATGGGGACAAAGAGTTGACAATCCCGCTCTGAACAACAGAAAGGACGACTTACTCTACTATAACGGTAGAAGGGGGACTGAGGCAGAACTCGCTCGTGATCAAACATGCAGCATACTGTGCGTTAAAAATTACACAAAGGATGATGAAATCATAGGCTATGTAACACCTCCCCACAAAGAGAAAAGAAATTTACGAAGGAAATTTCTTATTACTCTAAAATAATCTGTCTAAAGTCTAGATAAGCAATCTGCAATAACATTTTCTTTCCCCTTGACATGTTGTATGTCTAATGAATGCTCCTGAAGAAGTATACTCCATCTTGTCAATCTCTGATTTTTATCTTTAAACTTACTAAGGAATTTCAGTGGGTTATGATCGGTATAAATGACCATGGGGTCAAAACCAGAACACAAATAAAATGAAAAATGCTGTAAACCCAAAATCAAGGCCAAAAGCTCTTTCTCAATAGTTGAGTAGTTCTTTTGAGGTGGAGTGAACTTTTTACTGTAATAAGATACAGGGTGTTCAATACCCTGATCATCCTCTTGCAGCAAAACAGCCCCAGCTCCTGTATCACTTGCGTCAACAGCCATCTTAAAAGGCTTAGCAAAATTTGGAGTAGCGAGCACTGGCTGACTTAATAGGATAGCTTTAAGTTTGTTGAAAGAGGATTCACAGTTATCGGTCCAGACAAATTTAACTCCCTTTTTCAGTAGGTCTGTAAGTGGTGATACAAGAATTGAAAAGTTAAGAACAAATCTCCGGTAATAACCTACCATTCCCAAAAATCTTTGTAGCTCTTTCCTACTTTTAGGTCTGGGAAGATCACTTATAACCTGAACCTTAGCTGCTGGTGGTGCAACATGTCCATCACCAATTACGTACCCAAGGTACTGAAATTTAGCTTGACCAAACGCACACTTTGATAAATTAGCTACAAGATTAGCCTGAACTAAACGCTCAAGAAATTTACTGACATGGCATAGTGATCTTTCCAGTTGTCACTGAAGATTAAAACATCATCAATATAAACAACACACCCTGCCAAACCCTCTGTTACAACATTCATGAGCTTCTGAAATATGGCTGGTGCATTCTTCATACCATATGGCATTACAGAACATGCAAAAGTCTTTCCTAGTGTTACAAAACATGAGATCTCCCTAGCACGTTCAGTCATAGGTACTTGCCAGTATCCCTTTAACAAATCAAACTTACTTATGTACCTAGCCTTTCCGATCTTGTCTATGCAATCTTCCACACGAGGGAGAGGGTGTCTGTTTTGGTTATCTGATTAACACGTCTGTAGTCGATGCAAAGCCGCTATGACCCACCTGGCTTAGGGACTAGAGTGACAGGAGAACTCCACTCGCTCTGACAGGGCTCAATTATCTTGTGGTCCAACAGGTAGCCAAGCTCCTTCTGGATGAGAGGAACTTTCACTGGGTTCACACGGTAAGGAGGCAGTTTAATTGGCTTTGCGTCTCCAACATCGACATCATGCATCAACACAGTAGTTCTTCCTGGAGTGGCACGGAACACTTGCGGGTACTCCTGCAGTAATGCCGAAAACACCTGCCTTTCCTCGGGAGGTAGATGAGAAAGCTTAGTCTGGAGATCATTCATGATATCAGGATTCTTCTCCAAACTATCACTCAGGCTCATACTGCATGGGAGAGCTTCACTTGCAGACTCGGGTGGAACAGCTACAGTGCAGACTGGATTATTTTCGTCCCGCCTGTGATATAACTTTAGCATGTTGATGTGACATAGTTGCTTGTTCTTTCTACGATCTGGTGTGGTGATGACATAGTTGACATCACTGAGTTTCTTCTCCACGAAATAAAGACCACTAAACTTGGCTTGAAGAGGTTGCCCATGCACCGGTAGCAGAATCAAAACCTGATCTCCTGGCTGAAAGTGGCGTAACCTGGACTTCTTATCATACCAAGTCTTCATCTTCTCCTGAGCAGCTCCTAAATTCTCTCTCTCCAGCTGTAAAGCAGTGGACAGCCGTTCTTTGAACTTCATCACATACTCCAGCAGGTTGACGTCATCTTCCTCCGACAGCCAGCATTCCTTGAGTAACTTAAGGGGTCCTCTTACTTCATGGCGAAACAGTAGTTCAAAAGGTGAGAAGCCCAGTGATTCATTTGGAGATTCTCTTGCGGCAAATACAACGAATGGAAGACCTTTATCCCAGTCTTTCTGATGTTCCAAACAGTATTTCTTGAGCATCGATTTGAGTGTTTGATGATATCTCTCCAACGCTCTTTGGGTCTGGGGATGGTAAGCTGAAGACGTGATCTGGGTGATGCCCAACTCTTTCAGAGACTGCTTGAAAACATTTGACATGAAATTACTTCCCCGGTCTGACTGTACCTCCTTGGGCAGACCAAACTTTGTAAAAAACCCTAGCATTTCCTTAACCAGGTTCTTTGCTGAGATATTTCTAAGTGGAATGGCTTCAGGATAACGAGTAGCCATATCAATCAGGGTCAACACATAAGAAAATCCTGAAGAAGTCTTAGGAAGAGGGCCCACAATATCCACCAACACACGGGTGAATGGCACCTCAAAAGGAGGAATGGGAACTAGAGGTGCAACCTTTTCGGTCTGATTACACTTCCCCACAACTTGACAGGTGTGACAAGACTTACAATACCAGGAAACATCCCTGAAGATACCTGGCCAGTAGAAGTGTTTCAAAATGCGTGCCACAGTTTTCCTCACTCCAAGGTGTCCTGCCAAACTGGAATCATGAGCCACTCTAATGATATCCTGCCTACAAACACGAGGGATGACAACTTGATGTACAACCTCCCACTCACAGTCGGGTGATGCTGTTGGGGGTCTCCACTTCCTCATAAGTACTCCTGACTTTACATAATAACAAGTAGAAGCACCGGCTGACTCTTCTTCACTGTAAGCAGAGTTAGCTAGAGCTTTCAACTCAGGGTCAGCAACCTGCAACTCAACCAACTTTTGACGAGACAAATTATCAACACTACGGGGTACTGCCTCATCTGGTGAGTGGTCCAAATTAACAAGAAAAGTGTCAGCTAGGATAACATCATCATCATTATCCTCTAAATCACCAGTAACTTTAGACTTAGCCCTAGTGACAGCACATGCAGGGAACACATCAGGGACATCACAATCCTGGGACGCAGCCACTGGCTCACTAGACAACTGAGGAGCTGGACACACTTGACTTCCACCAATATCATTTCCAAGTAAGAAAGTTACACCTGACATTGGGAGTGTCTCAACCAACCCAACCATAACGGAACCATTAGCAAAACTAGACTCTAAATTCACTCTGCACAGAGGGACAGAGAAGTAATTATTCCCTACACCTTGTAAGATTACAGTTTCATCAGAGGAATTAACATTAGAGCCTAGAACACTGGTCAGCATAAGGGATTGGCAAGCACCTGTGTCACGATATATTTTAACTGATTTCCTGTCATTACTGTCCAGAGGACTGACAAAACCATCAGACAGGAAATTAGCACATGAACTCTTGAGAGTGTCACCCACGTTACTGCTCAAAAGAGGAGCTTCATCATGAGGATTTAAGTTACCCCTCAAAGCAGGTTCAATTAACTCAGTTAAAGAATTCTGGGAACTCTCAAGAGTGGACACTAGACCAATTGACTGAACGTTGACTGAATATTTAAAGACTCCTTTTTGTTCACATCACGCTGTCTCCTGAAACATTTCTCCGTAGTATGACCAAGCTTACTACAATAAGTACTTTTACTTTTCTGAAATCTAGAGGTGGAGCTGGTATTTACTTCCTGAGAAACATCATCCTTATTCTCTTTCCTGTTACCTGTACTCTGAGTAGAGGCAACGTACTTACTCTCAGCTTTCCTTTTTTCTCTAGAATATCTCTTGTGGGTGAGAACATATTCATCAGCTAAAACTGCAGCATCAGACAAATTATCTATTCTTCTCTCATCAAGATATAGGCTTACATCTTTATAAATACACCTATTGAAGTCCTCCAGCAAAATCATCTGCTTAAATTTACCAAAATCAGAATCCACATTCTTAGAATTTAACCACTGCTCTAACAAATCTTCTTTGATTTTTGCATACTCAACATGGGATTGCTTATCTTGCTTGTAAGTTGTCCTAAATTTTACTCTATAGGCTTCAGGAACAAGCTCATAGGCCTTAAGAATCAAGCTCTTAACTACATCATAATTATCAGATTGATCCTGAGGCAAAGATGCATAAGTTACTTGAGCTTTACCGGTGAGAACAGTTTGAAGGAGTACTGGCCAATACTTTTGGGCCAATTAAAACCTGTAGCTACCCTCTCAAACAACTGAAAATACTTTGTTAAATCAGATTCATTAAAAGGAGGGACAAGTTTAACATTTTTAGCCACATCAAAATCATCAGAGCTAGATGATCCAGTTCCACCTTGTTTCATGCGATACTCATGGTCTGCCTGAATCCTAGCAATTTCAACTTGTGCCTCAGCCTCCTTAGAACGGGCCTGAAATTCAGCCTCCTTAGCACGAGACTCCGCCTCCTTAGCCTGAGCCTCCTGCAGGGCTAGCTGTAACTTAGCTAATTCAATCTGCGTTTGCTCATTTGGAGGAGTTACATTAAACAAGCTTTCATTAATCATGTCAACAATTTGATCTTGAGAATGATGAGAGCGAACAGCAATTCCCAATTGTTGAGCAACAAGCTTAAGTTCATTCTTTGTTCTGTTTTCTACATCACACACTGTTTGCACATTTGACAAAAAATCTTTGGCTTCATCAAGTGTAGTAATAGTAGACATCATGAATAAGTAACAGTCACAAAATATCAAGCAATATCCTTAATGATAATATCCTGAATATCCTGATATGAGGTCGCCAAATTTATGTTACGGAACAGAGAAAGATAATGTACACTTTAAGTGAGAATACTAAAAATCACTACTGTCCCGTAAAGTTCCAGGTTCAAAACAAAAGAGTTAGGTAAAATTACAAGTTAAAATTTAATGCTCAAACTAACAACAAAACATTCAGGACTCATAAGGATAATGTAATGGCAAAAAACAGGTTAAATATATGGTTAACTGCAATAGCCTCTATTAACACGAAATTAGCATGAGTAAATTTATCTAAGTCATCCCTGATAAAATGAGATACCAGATAATACTCAGTGAATGCAAGATATATTATTACAGAGACAAAATATTATTAATGATGATTGACTTCCAAACTTTACGTTAATTACGAAAACCTCACTAGGCCTACAAATCAACAACCCATGCTATACAGTACAAGAACAAGATGCAACAACACTTATGCTCAAATTATACAGCTGCTAGATGGTTGGAGACTTCCTGAGCACTCACAATAATAACTGTACAGGGGAGGACAGAGATTTGAACAAAATGAGGAGTAGATCTAAGTGGCCATGAATGTAGAGACTGAGCTCATTATATTGGGGCCGGCAGAGCTTGATACAACTTGTAAGAAGGATGCGCAAATGAAGCCATGGGAACAAAGAGTTGACAATCCCGCTCTGAACAACAGAAAGGACGACTTACTCTACTATAACGGTAGAAGGGGGACTGAGGCAGAACACGCTCGTGATCAAACATGCAGCATACTGTGCGTTAAAAATTACACAAAGGATGATGAAATCATAGGCTATGTAAGAGTATTTATAATTAAAGTTTATAGGCACAAGTTTACTGGTGTTTACCGTTAATTTAGTAACTGAATTTTTGCTTTATTAATTCATAGAGTACTTAACTCTATTTAGTACTTTATTTTTGGTAACGCTAGACGATTTTATTCGCTCCTGGGTAGCCGCCGTACCCATTGTGTTAATTATTGAGTCTTCTCAGTTATTGGTTCCACGCGTGAGGGGATAATTGACCTTATGCTGCGTATACAGCTAGAGAGGTCGTGGCCTGCTGAGCTCATAGCACAGCTTAAGATCTGCCAGGTGAAAGATGCCAGCCAAATGGCAGAAAAGGCTGACGCATTCTTTACTGCATACGGGTATCAAACTCGTAAGCAAAACACCTGGAGCAGAAAAGATACTGCCAAGTGTGGGAAGCCGTCTCAGACTGAATTACAGCACCAAGGCCATTCTCAGAATAATGGCCAAGGTCCAAAACCGCAGTTGAAGGACCAGGGGCAAAACACTCAGAAACCTGAGTGGAAGAGGTATAACAAGTACCCTAACCAGCAGCAGTATCAGCCACGCAACCGACCGTCGGGACAAACTTTTTCACCACCAGCTCAAAAGAGGCAGGAAGCGAACGCAGCCTTCATTCCTCAGCAGCAGCACGGTGGTCACGTCCCTACCAGTATGGGTACTTCCCCACAGTTCACTAGTCCCACAGTGACAGTGAACCCCTCTCCACAGATGGCCAATGTTCCATCTTCCCAGGCAGTGAGTACAAACCCTCAAGTAAATAACCCTCAAGGCACAATGTTTGCCGCATCAATTCAGCAGCCTCATGAGTGGCTAGCTGTTCCTCCACAGGCCCTCCCACAGGTGACTACCTTCCTTGTTCAGCCAGGGTTTGTGGGAGACATTCCTGTGAAGGTCCTGAGAGATAATGGATCCTCAGGTTGCTCTGTCAAGCAGAGTCTAGTTCGGCCTGAGCAGTATACAGGTCGACAGATCCATGCAAACCTTATTGATGGATCAGTGAGATTGATCCCTGAGGCATGTATCCAGGTGGCATCTCCATTTTATACTGGTACGACACTTGCAGTTGTCATGCCAGAACCTTTATTTGACCTCATCATTGGCAATATTTATGGTGTCAAGGATAGTTGCACCGAACATGACGCTACTCAGACTTCGGCTGCTGCGGTAACACGAGCCATGGCTGAGGCTCCAGATTGTGTCACCCCAGTGATCATTGAATCGCCGCAAGATCTGATGTGTAGCCAACTTGTACAAGAACAACATTCTGGCCCGACACTTGCTGCCGTGCGGAATAAACACAAGGGTAGAGTGATGAAGTATTCAGAGGGAGGTCGAGCCAAGTTCCTTCGTAAACAAGGACGGCTCTACCGTGAGTCACGAACACCCGAGGGTGAGGTTCGACTGCAGTTTGTCGTTCCCGCCAAGTACCGCCAAGCAGTGTTACAATGGGGTCATTGTTCAGCCTCAGGAGGTCACCTGGGCAAAAGGAAGACCCAGGGCCGTATCCGAGCTGACTTTTTCTGGCCAGGGATGGGACGAGACATAGATAGTTTTGTTCGTTCCTGCAGTGTGTGTCAAGGTAACACCACTAATCAGGGACATGTCCTTCCTGTGCCGTTTGTAACCACTGCTGTAATCTCTGAGTCAGTTGAGAGACAGGGTAGTGGTGAAGTGGGTGCAGACCTGATGTCTCGCCCATTGGCCCCACAGGACACAGTATGTCCAGGGCCTGTACATACATATTATGTACCATAAGTTAAGGGGGAAGTTTGAGAGAGAACTCCGCAGAGCCGACTCGAGGCTATGGAAGACCCGAGTTTGCACAAGGATTCTCAGCTCCCCGATACTAATATAAGAACTGTGGGTTAAGGGGGAAGTTCGTGAGAGAACTCTGCAGAGGCGACTCAAGGCTATGGAAGACTCGAGTTTGCACAAGGATTCTCAGCTTCCCGATACTAATATAAGTACTGTAGGTTAAGGGGGAAGTTCGAGAGAGAACTCCGCAGAGGCGACTCGAGGCTATGGAAGACCCGAGTTTGCACAAGGATTCTCAGCTCCCCGATACTAATATAAGTACTGTAGGTTAAGGGGGAAGTTCGAGAGAGAACTCCGCAGAGGCGACTTGAGGCTATGGAAGACCCAAGTTTGCACAAGGATTCTCAGCTCCCCGTTATTAATATAAGTACTGTAGGTCAAGGAGGAAGTGAGAACTCCGCAGAGGCGACTCGTGGCTATGGAAGACCCGAGTTTGCACAAGGATTCTCAGCTCCCCGATACTAATATAAGTACTTGTAGGTTAAGGGGGAAGTTCGAGAGAGAACTCCACAGAGGCGACTCGAGGCTATGGAAGACCAGAGTTTGCACAAGGATTCTCAGCTCCCCGATACTAATATAAGTACTGTAGGTTAAGGGGGAAGATCGAGAGAGAACTCCGCAGAGGCGACTCGAGGCTATGGAAGACCCGAGTTTGCACATGGATTCTCAGCTCTCCGATACTGATATAAGTACTGTAGGTTAAGGCACAGGTTGAGGACCCGTGTGCAGTTCGAGGCTATGGAAGACCCGAGTTTGCACAAGGATTCTCAACTTGCCGACACTAATCATGTGCTATAATTAATGGCGACCTCGAATGTACGAAGCTTAGGCTGTCACTTGTATTTTTCAGCTAGAGCGTACTTTTCGTAGCATGTACTGATTGCTAGGTAGAGAGAGTAATTGTAACGTAATAAGAATTTTGTCTCATTGACACTTTTGATGCTCCACCTTAATTGGTATTGCAGGTACAGCAATGGGTGTAGCAGTTTTGCTGTGCGGGCCAGCTGATCGTCTGCCTCACGCTGCCACCTCTTCTCCTCTGCCTTCGTCGTCGCCATATTATTATTTACTGTGTCATTTTACACGTGGGTACAGTTACACTACAACTGTCACACCTACACCGTGTATTACATACACCACGCTACACAACAATTAGTTGTCAGTGTAAATGTAGCGAACTTTTCGCTCAGTTTGACCTGAGTACAGGATTTTCACCGTTGTCACGGAGTTTTTCCCTCAAGCTTGCTTCTATTAACGTAAATACGAGGTTTTTTCGCTCACTGGCGACTGCGACTTTCTCCTGTAGCAGGATAGCACACACACCACAGTGTGATTCTTGTGTGACTGAGCAAGGATTTATACCTATGTATATTGAAGTCTTTCTTCTGAAGGAAGAAAGATTTAATTTTCATGGGGCGTAATGTCACGAGTCGGCTAGTGACATTGGCTTTTTTTGGGAAACCACGAACTCAAGTGGAATCCCAGTTTATCGTTCAGTTAACCGCTCATTCGGACGGAAGCTTTGTCAAATCAATTTTTCATTGTCATACGTGATCGCCTCAGTGTGAGACATTAGCGCTTCCGCTGAGCGATTTGTTTTGGGCACGTTTCGCTCACTCGACCGTTAAAAAATGCAGCCTATCGCTCCCATTTCTTTCTCACGAGTTTACTCAGTCCAGTGTCTGCTTTGACGGAGAGAGGTTCTGTGCTCCAGAAGTGTGAGAGAGAGAGGTCAGCTAGCACCCAGACCCATCTAGACCACAGTTCTCCAGTGCTCCCACCCTTGGTGATACACAGCATTCATTGACCAGTATTTCTTTTCGTTTTCCTAGTCTTAAGAGTTTAATTAAGGTGTTTTTCCTAGGCGTAAGAATTTAGCTCTTGTGTGAGTGAGTGAGTGCGATCTCATTAATTTGATTTTGAAATGTAACATTAAATTTATTTTGTAATCAATAAATTTAACAGTTCTTTTTCTTGAGCTTAATATAATGTAAACTCTTGTTTCATTTATCCGCAGTTAAGCTTATTTCTCTTATAGCTCCTAGCTTGCATAAACGTTTGCCATTCATAACTGGTACTTAGGCCAGTCTTGTGTTAAGCTTAAAATCCGTTGTGCCTCCTAGGAGTTAAGTATCAGCAAGAACCTGATACTATTATTAGTATTAGTTATTTATTGTCAGGGGTGAAGTAAGTTTCTCCAGAGGCTAACAGTAACAGCAATTAATTAGTCTCTGCTGTGTACTGTTGAGAAGTTTATAGATTCTCGTTCTGAGAAAATCGGCGAAGTAAGCCAGCGTAAATAATCATTGCTTGATGTAGCAAGACAATCATTGTCTCTGCTCTGCAAATTTATTATTGAATATTATTATCAATTAAATAATATTTAGCATTTATTTTAAAAACCCCGTGACAACGAGTCTTCTTCTTGTCACGGGCTGCGTTGCCAGCCAGCTCTAGCACTTCAGCTGCTAGGTAGTCCATGACTGCAGCCAAGTAGACGGGGGGACCAGCACCCACACGCTCCGCGTAATTGCCTTTACGAAGGAGACGGTGGATCCTGCCGACAGGGAACTGGAGCCCAGCCCTGCTAGATCGGGACTTGGACTTTCCCTTCACCTTGCCACCCTTGCCACATCCGGACATGGTGTCTGTCTTATGTCGTCGTTGGAGTAGTAGTAGTACGACCTTCAGGAGAAGACTAATGCGTCACCTGCGCTGTTTGTTTGTTTGTTAAAGATTTCCCCTTCGTTTAAATGGAAGGGGCCGGGCCATATGTTAGCCCAGTCAGTGAATTTAGGCGTAGCTCAGTAAGTGGTAGATGCTGCCGGAGCAGTCTCTTGACTGGTACAAATATATATATGCACATATACACGTATATATGTGCATATTCACACACACATGCACACACACACACACAATCATTACACACACACACATACACACAGATATACTTGCATATCAATGGACATGCATATTAGGTGGGAGGAGGGGCAGAGCGCACCACCTCAGTCAATATTGGGAGAGGGACCGTGGCTACAACATAGGCTGCAGCATTTCTTAGAAAGTTAATGGATCTGGCTGCATCATGGGTTCTGGGAATATCTGGGTTCGGAAGAGGTCTTTTCCTGATGCGTGAGGTGGCTGGGCATCTGAGAAGGTAGTGCAGGAGGGGGTAGAGTGTAGTGCTTGACAGTGCTGACATTCAGATTCAGGGGCTTCGTCATCGTCGATGATTTCGCTGCAGCATTTATATCCCAGGCGAAGGCGGCGCAGACGAGTGAGCATGTTAAGGTTGGATCTAGTGGTAGGTGGTAGTGGCTTGTAGCGTGTGGCAAGTGCATACCATCTAGTGGAGGGGGAACGCAGTTAGACATATAGGCGGTGGTCATCCTTATTTAATCTGGCTGCCCTTTCTCTAATGGGGACTCCCTGCCTAGCTCTCGTGATGAGCAGACCTCTTGCCAGTCTCTCTCGAGTGTTGGACTGTGCCTCAGTTACTGAGGAAGCTTTTTCGGGAGTTTTTCCTGTTTTTGGCCCTTGCAGGACTTAGCCTAATTTACTTAGGCGATTTTTCTCATTTTTTTTTCCTGCTTCTGGGTGGACTCTGTCTCTGACAGATAGCCTTGCGAGCTTGTGTGTGTGAGTGTGTGGGTGTTTTGTGAGTGTGTTTGCATGTGTGTGTGTGTGTGTGTGTGTGTGTGTGTGTGTGTGTGTGTGTTTTTCCGGCCGCCGTTAGTGTCTCTCTGCGTGGTACGAAGCCGAACCCTGAAGGGCTGTCGTTAGGGCAGTTCCATGAGGGGGGGCCATTAGGGCCTGGTTATAGAAAGCGCAGAGAGCGGCTCTGATAGATTAGGGAAGACCCAAAAGAGGCAGTGGCGGGGCCTCCCACGTCGCCCTTTAGAGGGTGGGGAGCATAGGTAGCCCGTCACTGTAGGGACCTGCCGGCTTTTTCTTAAGTTTATTGTTTTTTTCAGAGTGAGTGCTGGTGTATCTGTTTGGGTGTCTGTGTGAGTGGCATTTTTGTGTGATTGTGTGACTGTCTCTCAGGGACATGAGACGGATCCAGATCCCCAGGCCTACAGGGCCACCGCGCCAATCCCAGTCACAGCAGAGGACAACTCGCCATGCTGCCACGCCAGGCGCGAAGCGAGAGTGGCGTCTCTCAGATGCGAGCTCTCACTCGTCGACGTCTGGTGACGTCTCTGCCTCCTCTGCTTCTTGTCGCCCTAAAGGGCAGGTCCCCCGCGTGAGGGCTGTTGCTTCAGCCCCCCTTCCCACTTTGGCACGGGCAGCTAAGGTTGCACATGTCCATGAGGCTATGGAGGAAGCTGTTTCGGCTCTGCTTCTCATCCCTAATAACACGCCCTCTGCTGATGCCCCCACAGCTGCCTCTACTGCTGAATGCCCACGCCGCCAGGCCCTTACCACTGCCATGCCATCTCCATGCAATGGAGCCTGTGTTGCACAGGCACCCTCTGTCGACCATTCTCCTGCTGGAGCTGCCCCTGCTGCTAGGACTGAGGACGCTGACGGCTTTATAACTGTGGCGTGCAAACCACGGCGAGCGCCGCAGGGAAACACCATTCCTCCTGCATCCAGGACTTTGGCGCCACGGCAGCCTATCTCTGCTCATCGCCCCTCAGTCTCGGTTGTGCCTCCTCCACCTCCTCGCTCGTCCTTCCCAGCCTTTCGCGTTCCCCTCGAGGAGGGGTTCAGCACGAGCTACGATGCAGTAGCGGCCTTAGAGAAACACCTGCTGGGCCTCGTGGGTATGACTCGATACGGCCGCGACGACAGCTGTGTGCTGATCCTACCGAGGAGTCATATCTGCGCCTGAAGACAGTGGTGGAAGAGGACACCCCATTTGTCAAGCTCGTGGAGCTCTCGCAGGGCGCTCAAACTACAAGGGCGACAGTTATGAGATATCCTTGGCGTATGCCGGTGGATATCCTCTTAAGGCATCCTCTTGTAGAGGCAGCAGAACGCTGTCAAAACCAGCAAACCAGAGAGGAAACACTGCAGGTCTGTGTGACTCTGCGGGGGCCTCTCGTGCCATCCCTTGACCTGGGCAATTGGGGAGCTTTCCATCTCCGCCCCTTCACGCCGGAACCGCTGCGCTGCTACCGGTGCCAACGCTACGGGCACCACTGTGCCACCTGCAACTGCCCCGTCATCTGTGGCATGTGCAGTGGCACCCACGATACGGACCAGTGCCTGCAGCGGTTCAAGGCAAAGCAACCAATTGCGGCCAAGTGCCTCAATTGCTCAGGACGACACCACGCCTGGCACCGCAGTTGCCCCGCGAGGGTTCGAGTGAACCAAGGTCGAGAGAGGCAGGTTGCTTTTGTGCAAGAGACCCAGGCCACCAGCGCCACTCCAGCTCCCCCCGCCACTTTCATCTGGGGACAACAGCGCCGCCCTCTCATTCAGCGCTCACCACCCCTCAGCGACCAGGAGTTCCCTCCATTGCCCTCAGCTCTTACAGTGGACCAGACCACAGCAGAGGTCCACCGCCAACAGCCGCCTGTCTCGCCACCACTTCCCACTGTAGCATCCAGTCAGCCACTGACAATTCCGCCACCAGTACCTGGCTCCACGCCCAGTCCACCCACTGCTCCTGCTTCACCGGTCCTCGCGTTCACGGCGGAGGATCTGCGGGACCTGGGTTCACAGATTGCAGTGGCCGTTGCCCAAGCAGTGTCACTCAAACTGGGAATCACTCTCAAGGTGGCCTCAATCGCCTCTGCAGCCGATCGCATCGTCGATTGCGCAATCGCCAAGAAGCTGAATGGTCTCGACACTCGTCCTGCCCCTCGAAGTCCAGCTCGCTCTACAGGGGGACCACAGACTCCCCCACGGAAGCCGGCTCGCTCTTTCAAGCGAGCCAAGCCCAGGAAGGCCGCTGCCCTGTCTTCCACCCCTCAGCAGAGTCGGCCTCGCCCCCTTCCAGAGCAACAACTGACGCCCGTCATGGCACCGTCGACGGCCATGGCCTCACCTCCGTTGCTGAAGGACGTCCATCTCTTTCTGTCTCCGGACGGCGGGACGGCTCCCCCCTTCGACTCCTTCAGTGGAACTGTTTAGGAGCACGGCACAAGCTCCCGCTTCTGCAGGAGGCGGCCAACAGGGACCGCCCCCATGTCATCCTACTGCAAGAAACCCTGCTCCCGGATAGTTCCACTTTTCGTCTCTCGGGTTACACCACCCATCTCCTCCCGTATGTTCGTGGCGTCACACAAGGGTGTGCCATTCTGGTCCAGGACCACATTGCATGCACAGATTGTGACCCTCCTCCTTTCCGTGGATCTGATGTGGAGGTCCAGGGCATGGTTCTTCACCTGGCAACGTCACCCCTGACGGTATATAATGTATACCGGAGCCAGAGAGACACCCTGGAGTTGGGTGATCTGTTCTCCCAGGCTGCCAGGGGAGCCGTGTATATAGGGGGTGACTTTAACGCCCACCACGCCCTTCTATCATCGCCTCTTCAGTCCAATGAAGCAGGACAGCACATTTCTTTACTTCTGGAGGAGATGGGTGGTGTCTCCCTCTTAAACGACATGACAGAGCCCACCCATACTGAGGGAGGTCGCTTCGACCTCTCCTTTGTTTCAGCCCCACTGTCAGGCCTGGCGTCATGGTCACTCCACCCCCACCTTGCGAGTGACCACTTCACTTTTCTTGTCGGTTTGCCTCTCGCCCCCCTCCCGCCTCCCCCGCCTCCCACACCACGGTGGGATCTACGCAAGACGGATTGGGTGGCCTTTGAACGTGCTCTCACGGCGGCCTTTGCAACATCTTCTCCTGCCTCAGACCTTGAGAGCTGGGCGGATCAAACAGCAAATATTTTTTCGCAAGCTGCCTCTCTTGCCATTCCACTGCAGTGGCACTCGGCGAGATGCTACTGGGATGGCTGGTTTTACTGCGACAGGGTCAGGGAATTGAACCGGAGGCTCAATGCAGCACGCAAGCAGTACCGGCGGCGCCAGACATCTCCGCACCGCTGGTACCTGGTTGCTGTCACTCGGCATGTGGTCTCTGAAAAGCGTCGCCTTAAAGAGGAGGCGTGGATCAGATGGTGTCGTACCCTAGATTCTCACTCCACTCTCCACGAGATGTGGGGGAGAATCAGGTCCATCTCTGATCCACGTCCTCCTCATCCGCCCTCCCACCCTGACCCTGCCGCTGAGGCCAGCCGTCTTGCCCAGCATTTCGCTGACCGCTCAGCCTCTTCCAATCTCCCGCAGTCCATCACAGCCTTACAGGTGCAGCTGTCCGCCCCTCGCATTGCAGCTATTCAGACAGCGTGTGATACACCTGACCCTGCTGACCGTCCAATCACCAGCGGAGAGCTTCAGAAAGCGCTGAGGCACCGGGAGGACACTGTGCCAGGGCTCGAAGGGGTCAGGTACTCCATTTTATCACATGCCGGAGATTGTGGTAGAGAGCGTCTGCTTGATCTGCTCAACCTCTCGTGGTCTGAGGGGCGTCTACCTAGGTCGTGGATGATGGTGGTCATCCACCCGATTCCGAAGCCTCGTGATCCCACTACCATGCGCCCCATCTCCCTGCTCAGTTGCATTGCTAAGACAGCTGAGAGGGTTGTACGGGCACATCTTGCTTGGCGGCTGGGACCGCTGCACCCAAGGATTTATGCCTATCATCCAGGCAGGAATGCCACCCACTGCCTTGCGTCATTCCTTGGGGAGCTGAGGGGCGGACTGGGGATGGCCATCTTCCTCAACCTCGAGAAGGCCTTCGAACTGGCAAACCTCACTGTTATCTTGGCGGCTCTTGCGGCCAGGGGAGTAGGGGGCAGGCTCATATCCTGGGTCCGGGACTTTTTCCGGGAATGCACTGCGGGGGTCCGCTTTCAGGGGCACCTCTCCCCTTTTCATCCTCATCCTAATGGCACCCCCCAGGGAAGCGTTTTGAGCCCTCTCCTCTTTAACGTCCTGATGGAGGAGCTCCTAACTGTGGAATATGGGCCTGGCATAACTCTTCTCTACTATGCTGACGATCTGGTCCTCGTCTTTACGAGGAGAGACTGCTTCACACAGGCGGACTCGGCCCTTTCTCGGCTGCATGCCAAGTGCACCGAGCTAGGGCTAAAGATCAACTTCGCCAAGACGAAGCGTCTGCCTTTTGGCCTCCGCCCCCCCGACTTTCCACTGCTGCTCGGAGGTCATCAGCTCTCCCTGGTCACCGTACACCAGTATCTGGGGGTCTGGCTAGATGGGGGTCTCACCTTTGCTTGTCACGTTCGGTATCTGAGGGAACGTGCTTCCACCCGAATGGCTGCTCTTAGATATCTCTCCAGGCGGAGTTTGGGGGCATCATTTTCTGTCCTCCGGACTTTTTATATTCATGCCATCCGATCTCTGGTGGACTACAGCACCATCTGTCTGACTGGCCTCACTCCACCAGTATCTCGATCTCTGCAGGTCATCCAGGACGATGCCCTCCGTGTCATGCTGGGCGCTCCACGTTGGACCCGGGTTGTTAATCTGCGAATGGAGGGTGGTTTGCCATCTCTGGCACGTCGTATTGCACTACGAGTGGTGCTCATCACTCTACAGCTGGTGCAGTGCCGGCCCCACCTGTCTGTCTTGGCACTCTTAAAACGGCTCATGTGTCGACCACCTGCACAGGCCCCTCAGCGTGACTGGGCCCGCAATACAGCTGCCATTGTTCATGGGTTGGGAGTTGCTGAGAGCCTCTCTCAGGATCCTGACTCCCCCTTTCCGGGATACGCGGAACCACCACCATTGGATCCCCCGCTTTTTCACATTTGGTCCCTCGGAGGCTAAACCTCGCTCCTCCTTTCCTGCACTCCTCCGTCAGGAGGGTCTAAACTGAGTAGTGACTCTAGCCTTACCGGACTCGGCTGTCTACTTCACTGATGGCTCAGTTTCATCTGATGGCTCTGCTGGGGCGGCCTTTGTTTCTGGCCCACTGGTAGAATCTTGGCGACTCTCCCAGGGTGTCTCAGCTTTCCAAGCAGAGCCTGCTGCCATCTTGGGTGCCTTGCGACATGCCCATCACCATCATCGCCACCGAGTCATTATTCATACTGACTCTCTTTCCTCCCTGCAAAGACTCCGCTCATTTTCCCTCCGGGACAATATCTTTCTTCTCATGGCTATTTATACATTTGCATCCCTTCTTGTTTGCAGGGGTGCAAATATCATCCTCCACTGGCTCCCTGGACATGTTGGTATCCGCGGCAATGAGCTTGCGGATGGTGCAGCACGAGCAGCTTGCTCTCTCCCTGATATAACATTTCCACTGTGCCCTGGCCCATCTCACCTCATCCACACTCTAAATGCTACCATCGGCGGGCAATCCATAGAGGATCAACGGCTTTGGGTAACGGAGGGCTCTCGCTCTGCTACCTGGTATGCCACTGCCACCTCCTATTCCCTGCTGTCACCTCCTCCAAGTACACCTAATTACCTTCTAGTGAGGCTCAGGCGCTTGCATCTGGGGTTCCCAGGCTATAAGCAGATTATTGGTGCAGAGCCAGACCCGTGTACCCACAGTCTAGCCCGATCCATGGAGCCGCTCATTCACTATCTGCTTCACTGCCCTGCCACTACCAGGCTTAGGCCTCAACCTGACTCAGCACCGGCACGGTCTGGAGATGACTCTATGGATGCTGCTGGCATTGTCGCCCACGCTCCCCTCAATATTCTACTCCAAACGGTCAGGGACTACCCTCCCCCTCAATAATTCAAGTTTGTGCCTCATGCGCACCTCTGATGGGCTCTCTTGTTTGCTCGTGTCCCCACCATATATGGTGAGGCGAATATCCCAACAACAACAACACTTCTCTAATGCCTTGCTTGACTTGGCTTAGGGTTTTTGTGATGACGAAATCGATGCTCGGTTTTTCTAGGGCGTGTTTTGCTGTGAGATCTGCCTTCTCGTTTCCCACGATGCCTACATGACTTGGGATCCAATTTATAATAATCGATCCTCCAGCATAGCGGATACCTTGTGAGGTGGTGAGAATGTCATGTATTAAGTGAATGTTGTCTTTGTGAGTTTGTTGGCGAAGAGTATGAATAGCCGAAGCAGAGTCTATGTGTATGATAGTGGGAGTAGTGGGGTTGTGCTCTAGGGCGTCAGAGAGAGCAGCTGAGATGGCTGCCAGCCCGGCCTGGAGGGTGGAGACACCATCTGTGACACGGAAGCCAAAAAATCTGTCCCTGCACACAAAAGCTCCTCCGGCTTTGGTTGGTGTGACAGAACCGTCGGTGTAGTACGTATTGGACTGTGGGATTGTGTGGGTGGCAATTTGTCTGAGGCTCTCTTGACGCAGCAATTGGGTTGGCGTTTGTTTTTTGGATAGTGTGTGCGTGAGAATGAGCGTGAGTAGGGTTGGACTCCAAGGAGGCTGGGGTATGAAGTTGGTGGCAGGTGTGTTATTGGCTTGTGTTATAAAGTTATCCAGTTCATATATGTGGATGGCTCGATCATAGATGTGGATGGCTTGAGCTACATTATGAACCCAGCTATTTGTGAGTAAGTCCTGGTGGAGGCTGGCTGCTGCTGTGAGCCATGGCAGTAGGGGAAGGGGGGAAGCATTGTGGGCTAGTTTGGCTGCC